>NC_134839.1:103625849-103928879 GCF_965363235.1 Mytilus galloprovincialis
CTTCTGCTACACCAGTTGGTTTTACCTATTGAAATACATAGCCATATGAAATGTATTAATGATCCTTTAATGGAATACTATATTGAATAGTCAAGTGTCATTTATTGGTACATGCCCCATAAATGGTTGAAATAACATATATAGTGTTGGATTTTGACAGACCAGTTATGACTAAATGCAACTTTTTATTCCAAAACATATAATTGTTTCTGTGATGATTGGAAATAGTTATCAAAGGTACCAGGATTATAATTTTGTACGCTAGACGCGCGTTTCGTCTACATAAGACTCATCAGTGACGCTCATATCAAAATATTTATAAAGCCAAACAAGTACAAAGTTGAAGAGCATTGAGGATCCAAAATTCCAAAAAGTTGTGCCAAAGTTTGTTGAATTTTCCTAATTATTGACCTTGTGCATAATTGATTGACTTCATCGTCTAAAATTTATGTTAAAAAAACATGAAATCGTTTTTATATCATTTTTACCTTTAGTCGATGTTACAAGCCAAAATTTTACAATAATCCTTCTTTTACTACAAATTTCGTAAATTCTGTTTATGAATGTTTTACTTCTGATTGTAAACAACGTATGAACAAAGAATGCAAGAAAACAACATCATTTAGAAGGTAAGTTTTTTCCAGTTCCATTTGATTTTATATTGAACCATTAATACGATGAAAATACAGCGCTAGTTATTTACAAAGTCCATACACAAAATTCAAACACTTATGGATATGGTCTTACACTAAGAAACCTAATGCCCTAACCAACGACACCAGAGTATGATGTTACGTAATTTTTCAACATTATTTGGTTGTACTAGAATATCAGAACTGCTTTTCGTACTCTGTTTAGATAATGAATTGAAGTTGTCTTCTTTTTCATTGTTTCATTGATATTACCATAAGATGTGATTATTTATGTTCATACCTTAACAGTCTTCTCCTCAACTAAAACGCCGTCTTTATAAAGTTTGAAAACAACACTGTCAACAAGTTCTGTTTCAACAGCAATATTCATTATCGGAGTAGTGTCAGTTGGTTTTAATTCTAAAACAGGATTATCGTCACCAGGTGACGGTTTCCACCCTGTAGGTTTCAAAGCGTTTTCAGTACCATCTGGAGACGTTGGTGAAGTCACACTATCCAAAGTTATTGGGCCCTTTGTCGAATCATCCGGACAAATTTCCAACCCTAAAAAACCACATAGCATTAGTATAAATCCGAATATTAGGAATTTATATGATGGATGACTGTTAGTTACTATTAATATTGACATATTCATTTACTGACAACAGCAAGATAGTGATCATCTTGTAATCTTTATCGAACTTCCTGCAATATCATAAGGGCTTTTCGTTCAAAAGTTTGACCTGTTAGCAAACGAAATGTTTGACAGACCACTAGTCGTATTGGAATGTCGAGACCCTGAATATTTGTCCAATTGAGAAGATGTGGAACATTGAAGTAAATGGGAAATATATACTCCTTATGAAAGCGCTACCAGAATATACACCAAAATAAACCGACGATGTTTAGGGCTTAAAGAGCGAGGGAAACAAAATATTTGTCATGTGAAACAACTTTTAAAATTTCATCCAATATATCTAACGCTGTTTCACAAAACGAAAAGGCTGTACCAGGACATTATTAATGAAGAGATTTGAGCGAACTTTTAAACTTGAAACTGTACAAATAACGTCAGGAAATTGTTTTGTTGATAATTAGTTTCAGATTTTCTGACTATGAATATACCTGTAGTTGTAGAAGCGGGTCCTGTGGTTGTTGGAATCAAAGGTGGACTTGTTCCTGTGGCTCCAGCTTGAGTGCCAGTAGTTGGGGCTGACGCTGTAGATGGTGTTACAGAGGTAAACACAGGAGACGATGTAGGTGTTGTGGCCGGTTGTCCTGTGGTCACAGCTACAGAAAAAAATCACAGGCTTAGTACATATATTTTAACACATGCATATATCACTAAAAACAAATTTGATTTCATCTATTGATAAAGTTGTCGATTTGTCCTCCGCTAATGAAGGTGAAATATTATATATGTAAAAGGGAACATGTGGTATTTTCCGGCACTGTCATATTTCAAAATGACATGGAAGTTGTTTTATTAGTAATATAAGTTAAATCACATTTGATCAATTTGAAACAACCGAGTTCTTTTTATTTCAGTAGCCTTCTTCATAACAGCTTCAACCTCAACATTTTCAATCCATTTTGACAAATAATTACAAATTAAGACAATAGATAAATTGGTATAGTTAAAATATCAAGGATTTAAGGATTAAATTTATCAATATCTATCATCAATACATATGAATGAATGAAATATGGAAAATATAAGGTTGAATGCATTTGTATATATTGGTTATAATTTTATCGGGTTTACAAGAGCAGTTTATCAAATTTAATTGTGTTAATTTTATTGTACAAAAAGCACAACAACAGTAGTTACCTTTAATACAAGCCTCCACGACAATATTTTTTACAACCGGAGCAACATTAGGAGTTGTTACTGGTATGATCGTCAATTTTATGTCGTCAGCCAACACAGGTTTTTTAAATTCCACTTCTGCTACACCAGTTGGTTTTACCTATTGAAATACATAGCCATATGAAATGTATTAATGATCCTTTAATGGAATACTATATTGAATAGTCAAGTGTCATTTATTGGTACATGCCCCATAAATGGTTGAAATAACATATATAGTGTTGATTTTTGACAGACCAGTTAAGGCTAAATGCAACTTTTTATTGCAAAACATATAATTGTTTCTGTGATGATTGGAAAGTTTGTTGAATTTTCCTAATTATTGACCATGTGCATAATCGATTGACTTCATCGTCTAAAATTTATGTTAAAAAAACATAAAATCGTTTTTATATCATTTTTACCTTTAGTCGATGTTACAAGCCAAAATTTTACAATAATCCTTCTTTTACTACAAATTTCGTAAATTCTGTTTATGAATGTTTTACTTCTGATTGTAAACAACGTATGAACAAAGAATGCAAGAAAACAACATCATTTAGAAGGTAACTTTTTTCCAGTTCAATTTCATTTAATATTGAACCATTAATACGATGAAAATACAGCGCTAGTTATTTACAAAGTCCATACACAAAATTCAAACACTTATGTATATGGTCTTACACTAAGAAGCCTAATGGCGTAACCAACGACACCAGAGTATGATGTAACGTAATTTTTCAACATTATTTGGTTGTACTAGAATATCAGAACTGCTTTTCGTGCTCTGTTTAGATAATGAATTGGAGTTGTCTTCTTTTTCATTGTTTCATTGATATTACCATAAGATGTGATTATTTATGTTCATACCTTAACAGTCTTCTCCTCAACTAAAACGCCGTCTTTATAAAGTTTGAAAACAACACTGTCAACAAGTTCTGTTTCAACAGCAATATTCATTATCGGAGTAGTGTCAGTTGGTTTTAACTCTAAAACAGGACTTGTGTCACCAGGTGACGGTTTCCACCCTGTAGGTTTCAAAGCGTTTTCAGCACCATCTGGGGTCGTTGTTGAAGTCACACTATCCAAAGTTAATGAGCCCTTTGGCGAATCATCAGGACAAGTTTCCAAACCTACAAGTTCAAATAGCAATAGCATAAATAGAAAAACAAGAAATACATATGATGAATGGCTGATAGTTACCATTCTCCCTGCAAGATTAGGAGGGCTTTTCGTTCAAAAGTTTGACCTGTTAGCAAACAAAACATGTGAAAGAAAATAGTGGTATTGGAATGTTTAGAACCTTAACATTTGTCCGATTGAGAGGATGAGTGATGTCAAAAGTTTAACCCAAACAAGTTAATTGATGGACAAGATACTACTTTAATTTTCCTTTCGGTCGATATTTGTATTCCACGATTTTATCTTAGTATGGTACCATGGAAAAAGTTTACATTTCTATTCAATCAATCAATCGACAAGTTTAAAAAAGAAATCAAACTTGTAAAATTAGCCTAACATAGTTTACATTTTTTCAATATCTAGAAACGAGATATCTAAACTATATTTGAGGAATTGACTATAATTTCTTGTCAATTCAAAAATCAAGCATCTCGATGATACCTTTTTCAGAAAATGTCTTGTTTGTATTAGGGTAATTCGTTGGTACACAGTACGATCCCCTCCTTAAGTCAAGACATTTGAATTAACAATTATGGCCTTTCTTTCTTAAGAAACAAAGCAGGACCATCTCATTCAATATGTCTGTTAGTTCGATATGGGAGATACAACTGTTAATAATAGAAAAGTCAAATACTTTGATACTATTGCTTGAAGAACTAGTCTCAACTTGAATGTACCCTCACGGAATGTTGATTTTTTTACTATTTGCATTTTATTCATTAGATTCTAGAATAGGTAGTTTCACAATAAGTTGGAAGCCCGGCTAATATTGCTGAATAAATTGATGTTGATACTAGTAATTTGAAAAGAGGTTACATGAAGATCTGTTTGAGAGACCAAGTTATATAACGTTGATTGTTAGAACCTCAGGCAATTTAAGTATTCAATACAGTGAATTAAACATCTAGTTTTGTTTATCTTTTGTTGAAACTGAATTGAACATATAAGAAACCTATAATTATACAGGATGTCCTCATTTGTACCTGTCGTGGGGTATCTGTTGAGTTTCCAAGTGATTTGTTAATCACTTGTTCAATTAACGAGCTGTTTATGTAATGGTATTTACACCCCACAAAAAACGACGATGTTTGAGGCTATAAGAGCGGGGGAAAGAAAATATTCGTCATGTGAAACAACTTTTAAATTTTTAGTGTTAATCATTAATTTCAGATTTTCTGACAATTGGTATACCTGTAGTTGTAGAAGCGGGTCCTGTGGTTGTTGGAATCAAAGGTGGACTTGTTCCCGGGGCTACAGCTTGAGTGCCAGTAGTTGGGGCTGACGCTGTAGAAGATGTTCCAGAGGTAAACACAGGAGACGATGTAGGTGTTGTGGCTGGTTGTCCTGTGGTCACAGCTACAGAAAACAACACAGGCTTAGTACATATATTTTATATAAATAAAAAACAATTTCGATTTCATCTGTTAATAAAGATGTCGATTTGTCTTACACTAATGAAGCTGAAATATTATATATGTAAAAGGGAACATGTGCTATATTCCGGCACTGTCAAAATTCCAAATGACATGGAAGTTGTTTTATTAGTAATATAAGTTAAATCACATTTGATCAATTTGAAACAACCGAGTTCTTTTTATTTCAGTAGCCTTCTTCATAACAGCTTCAACCTCAACATTTTCAATCCATTTTGACAAATAATTACAAATTAAGACAATAGATAAATTGGTATAGTTAAAATATCAAGGATTTAAGGATTAAATTTATCAATATCTATCATCAATACATATGAATGAATGAAATATGGAAAATATAAGGTTGAATGCATTTGTATATATTGGTTATAATTTTATCGGGTTTACAAGAGCAGTTTATCAAATTTAATTGTGTTAATTTTATTGTACAAAAAGCACAACAACAGTAGTTACCTTTAATACAAGCCTCCACGACAATATTTTTTACAACCGGAGCAACATTAGGAGTTGTTACTGGTATGATCGTCAATTTTATGTCGTCAGCCAACACAGGTTTTTTAAATTCCACTTCTGCTACACCAGTTGGTTTTACCTATTGAAATACATAGCCATATGAAATGTATTAATGATCCTTTAATGGAATACTATATTGAATAGTCAAGTGTCATTTATTGGTACATGCCCCATAAATGGTTGAAATAACATATATAGTGTTGGATTTTGACAGACCAGTTATGGCTAAATGCAACTTTTTATTGCAAAACATATAATTGTTTCTGTGATGATTGGAAATAGTTATCAAAGGTACCAGGATTATAATTTTGTACGCTAGACGCGCGTTTCGTCTACATAAGACTCATCAGTGACGCTCATATCAAAATATTTATAAAGCCAAACAAGTACAAAGTTGAAGAGCATTGAGGATCCAAAATTCCAAAAAGTTGTGCCAAAGTTTGTTGAATTTTCCTAATTATTGACCTTGTGCATAATTGATTGACTTCATCGTCTAAAATTTATGTTAAAAAAACATGAAATCGTTTTTATATCATTTTTACCTTTAGTCGATGTTACAAGCCAAAATTTTACAATAATCCTTCTTTTACTACAAATTTCGTAAATACTGTTTATGAATGTTTTACTTCTGATTGTAAACAACGTATGAACAAAGAATGCAAGAAAACAACATCATTTAGAAGGTAAGTTTTTTCCAGTTCCATTTGATTTTATATTGAACCATTAATACGATGAAAATACAGCGCTAGTTATTTACAAAGTCCATACACAAAATTCAAACACTTATGTATATGGTCTTACACTAAGAAACCTAATGCCCTAACCAACGACATCAGAGTATGATGTTACGTAATTTTTCAACATTATTTGGTTGTACTAGAATATCAGAACTGCTTTTCGTACTCTGTTTAGATAATGAATTGAAGTTGTCTTCTTTTTCATTGTTTCATTGATATTACCATAAGATGTGATTATTTATGTTCATACCTTAACAGTCTTCTCCTCAACTAAAACGCCGTCTTTATAAAGTTTGAAAACAACACTGTCAACAAGTTCTGTTTCAACAGCAATATTCATTATCGGAGTAGTGTCAGTTGGTTTTAATTCTAAAACAGGATTATCGTCACCAGGTGACGGTTTCCACCCTGTAGGTTTCAAAGCGTTTTCAGTACCATCTGGAGACGTTGGTGAAGTCACACTATCCAAAGTTATTGGGCCCTTTGTCGAATCATCCGGACAAATTTCCAACCCTAAAAAACCACATAGCATTAGTATAAATCCGAATATTAGGAATTTATATGATGGATGACTGTTAGTTACTATTAATATTGACATATTCATTTACTGACAACAGCAAGATAGTGATCATCTTGTAATCTTTATCGAACTTCCTGCAATATCATAAGGGCTTTTCGTTCAAAAGTTTGACCTGTTAGCAAACGAAATGTTTGACAGACCACTAGTCGTATTGGAATGTCGAGACCCTGAATATTTGTCCAATTGAGAAGATGTGGAACATTGAAGTAAATGGGAAATATATACTCCTTATGAAAGCGCTACCAGAATTTACACCAAAATAAACCGACGATGTTTAGGGCTTAAAGAGCGAGGGAAACAAAATATTTGTCATGTGAAACAACTTTTAAAATTTCATCCAATATATCTAACGCTGTTTCACAAAACGAAAAAGCTGTACCAGGACATTATTAATGAAGAGATTTGAGCGAACTTTTAAACTTGAAACTGTACAAATAACGTCAGGAAATTGTTTTGTTGATAATTAGTTTCAGATTTTCTGACTATTAATATACCTGTAGTTGTAGAAGCGGGTCCTGTGGTTGTTGGAATCAAAGGTGGACTTGTTCCTGTGGCTCCAGCTTGAGTGCCAGTAGTTGGGGCTGACGCTGTAGATGGTGTTACAGAGGTAAACACAGGAGACGATGTAGGTGTTGTGGCCGGTTGTCCTGTGGTCACAGCTACAGAAAAAAATCACAGGCTTAGTACATATATTTTAACACATGCATATATCACTAAAAACAAATTTGATTTCATCTATTGATAAAGTTGTCGATTTGTCCTCCGCTAATGAAGATGAAATATTATATATGTAAAAGGGAACATGTGGTATTTTCCGGCACTGTCATATTTCAAAATGACATGGAAGTTGTTTTATTAGTAATATAAGTTAAATCACATTTGATCAATTTGAAACAACCGAGTTCTTTTTATTTCAGTAGCCTTCTTCATAACAGCTTCAACCTCAACATTTTCAATCCATTTTGACAAATAATTACAAATTAAGACAATAGATAAATTGGTATAGTTAAAATATCAAGGATTTAAGGATTAAATTTATCAATATCTATCATCAATACATATGAATGAATGAAATATGGAAAATATAAGGTTGAATGCATTTGTATATATTGGTTATAATTTTATCGGGTTTACAAGAGCAGTTTATCAAATTTAATTGTGTTAATTTTATTGTACAAAAAGCACAACAACAGTAGTTACCTTTAATACAAGCCTCCACGACAATATTTTTTACAACCGGAGCAACATTAGGAGTTGTTACTGGTATGATCGTCAATTTTATGTCGTCAGCCAACACAGGTTTTTTAAATTCCACTTCTGCTACACCAGTTGGTTTTACCTATTGAAATACATAGCCATATGAAATGTATTAATGATCCTTTAATGGAATACTATATTGAATAGTCAAGTGTCATTTATTGGTACATGCCCCATAAATGGTTGAAATAACATATATAGTGTTGATTTTTGACAGACCAGTTAAGGCTAAATGCAACTTTTTATTGCAAAACATATAATTGTTTCTGTGATGATTGGAAAGTTTGTTGAATTTTCCTAATTATTGACCATGTGCATAATCGATTGACTTCATCGTCTAAAATTTATGTTAAAAAAACATGAAATCGTTTTTATATCATTTTTACCTTTAGTCGATGTTACAAGCCAAAATTTTACAATAATCCTTCTTTTACTACAAATTTCGTAAATTCTGTTTATGAATGTTTTACTTCTGATTGTAAACAACGTATGAACAAAGAATGCAAGAAAACAACATCATTTAGAAGGTAACTTTTTTCCAGTTCAATTTCATTTAATATTGAACCATTAATACGATGAAAATACAGCGCTAGTTATTTACAAAGTCCATACACAAACTTCAAACACTTATGTATATGGTCTTACACTAAGAAGCCTAATGGCCTAACCAACGACACCAGAGTATGATGTAACGTAATTTTTCAACATTATTTGGTTGTACTAGAATATCAGAACTGCTTTTCGTGCTCTGTTTAGATAATGAATTGGAGTTGTCTTCTTTTTCATTGTTTCATTGATATTACCATAAGATGTGATTATTTATGTTCATACCTTAACAGTCTTCTCCTCAACTAAAACACCGTCTTTATAAAGTTTGAAAACAACACTGTCAACAAGTTCTGTTTCAACAGCAATATTCATTATCGGAGTAGTGTAAGTTGGTTTTAACTCCAAAACAGGACTTGTGTCACCAGGTGACGGTTTCCACCCTGTAGGTTTCAAAGCGTTTTCAGCACCATCTGGGGTCGTTGTTGAAGTCACACTATCCAAAGTTAATGAGCCCTTTGGCGAATCATCAGGACAAGTTTCCAAACCTACAAGTTCAAATAGCAATAGCATAAATAGAAATACAAGAAATACATATGATGAATGGCTGATAGTTACCATTCTCCCTGCAAGATTAGGAGGGCTTTTCGTTCAAAAGTTTGACCTGTTAGCAAACAAAACATGTGAAAGAAAATAGTGGTATTGGAATGTTTAGAACCTTTACATTTGTCCGATTGAGAGGATGAGTGATGTCAAAAGTTTAACCCAAACAAGTTAATTGATGGACAAGATACTACTTTAATTTTCCTTTCGGTCGATATTTGTATTCCACGATTTTATCTTAGTATGGTACCATGGAAAAAGTTTACATTTCTATTCAATCAATCAATCGACCAGTTTAAAAAAGAAATCAAACTTGTAAAATTAGTCTAACATAGTTTACATTTTTTCAATATCTAGAAACGAGATATCTAAACTATATTTGAGGAATTGACTATAATTTCTTGTCAATTCAAAAATCAAGCATCTCGATAATACCTTTTTCAGAGAATGTCTTGTTTGTATTAGGGTAATTCGTTGGTACACAGTACGATCCCCTCCTTAAGTCAAGACATTTGAATTAACAATTATGGCCTTTCTTTCTTAAGAAACAAAGCAGGACCATCTCATTCAATATGTCTGTTAGTTCGATATGGGAGATACAACTGTTAATAATAGAAAAGTCAAATACTTTGATACTATTGCTTGAAGAACTAGTCTCAACTTGAATGTATCCTCACGGAATGTTGATGTTTTTACTATTTGCATTTTATTCATTAGATTCTAGAATAGGTAGTTTCACAATAAGTTGGAAGCCCGGCTAATATTGCTGAATAAATTGATGTTGATACTAGTAATTTGAAAAGAGGTTACATGAAGATCTGTTTGAGAGACCAAGTTATATAACGTTGATTGTTAGAACCTCAGGCAATTTAAGTATTCAATACAGTGAATTAAACATCTAGTTTTGTTTATCTTTTGTTGAAACTGAATTGAACATATAAGAAACCTATAATTATACAGGATGTCCTCATTTGTACCTGTCGTGGGGTATCTGTTGAGTTTCCAAGTGATTTGTTAATCACTTGTTCAATTAACGAGCTGTTTATGTAATGGTATTTACACCCCACAAAAAACGACGATGTTTGAGGCTATAAGAGCGGGGGAAAGAAAATATTCGTCATGTGAAACAACTTTTAAATTTTTAGTGTTAATCATTAATTTCAGATTTTCTGACAATTGGTATACCTGTAGTTGTAGAAGCGGGTCCTGTGGTTGTTGGAATCAAAGGTGGACTTGTTCCCGGGGCTCCAGCTTGAGTGCCAGTAGTTGGGGCTGACGCTGTAGAAGATGTTCCAGAGGTAAACACAGGAGACGATGTAGGTGTTGTGGCTGGTTGTCCTGTGGTCACAGCTACAGAAAACAACACAGGCTTAGTACATATATTTTAACACATGCATATATAAATAAAAAAACAATTTCGATTTCATCTGTTAATAAAGATGTCGATTTGTCTTACACTAATGAAGCTGAAATATTATATATGTAAAAGGGAACATGTGCTATATTCCTGCACTGTCAAAATTCCAAATGACATGGAAGTTGTTTTATTAGTAATATAAGTTAAATCACATTTGATCAATTTGAAACAACCGAGTTCTTTTTATTTCAGTAGCCTTCTTCATAACAGCTTCAACCTCAACATTTTCAATCCATTTTGACAAATAATTACAAATTAAGACAATAGATAAATTGGTATAGTTAAAATATCAAGGATTTAAGGATTAAATTTATCAATATCTATCATCAATACATATGAATGAATGAAATATGGAAAATATAAGGTTGAATGCATTTGTATATATTGGTTATAATTTTATCGGGTTTACAAGAGCAGTTTATCAAATTTAATTGTGTTAATTTTATTGTACAAAAAGCACAACAACAGTAGTTACCTTTAATACAAGCCTCCACGACAATATTTTTTACAACCGGAGCAACATTAGGAGTTGTTACTGGTATGATCGTCAATTTTATGTCGTCAGCCAACACAGGTTTTTTAAATTCCACTTCTGCTACACCAGTTGGTTTTACCTATTGAAATACATAGCCATATGAAATGTATTAATGATCCTTTAATGGAATACTATATTGAATAGTCAAGTGTCATTTATTGGTACATGCCCCATAAATGGTTGAAATAACATATATAGTGTTGGATTTTGACAGACCAGTTATGGCTAAATGCAACTTTTTATTGCAAAACATATAATTGTTTCTGTGATGATTGGAAATAGTTATCAAAGGTACCAGGATTATAATTTTGTACGCTAGACGCGCGTTTCGTCTACATAAGACTCATCAGTGACGCTCATATCAAAATATTTATAAAGCCAAACAAGTACAAAGTTGAAGAGCATTGAGGATCCAAAATTCCAAAAAGTTGTGCCAAAGTTTGTTGAATTTTCCTAATTATTGACCTTGTGCATAATCGATTGACTTCATCGTCTAAAATTTATGTTAAAAAAACATGAAATCGTTTTTATATCATTTTTACCTTTAGTCGATGTTACAAGCCAAAATTTTACAATAGTCCTTCTTTTACTACAAATTTCGTAAATTCTGTTTATGAATGTTTTACTTCTGATTGTAAACAACGTATGAACAAAGAATGCAAGAAAACAACATCATTTAGAAGGTAAGTTTTTTCCAGTTCCATTTGATTTTATATTGAACCATTAATACGATGAAAATACAGCGCTAGTTATTTACAAAGTCCATACACAAAATTCAAACACTTATGTATATGGTCTTACACTAAGAAACCTAATGCCCTAACCAACGACACCAGAGTATGATGTTACGTAATTTTTCAACATTATTTGGTTGTACTAGAATATCAGAACTGCTTTTCGTACTCTGTTTAGATAATGAATTGAAGTTGTCTTCTTTTTCATTGTTTCATTGATATTACCATAAGATGTGATTATTTATGTTCATACCTTAACAGTCTTCTCCTCAACTAAAACGCCGTCTTTATAAAGTTTGAAAACAACACTGTCAACAAGTTCTGTTTCAACAGCAATATTCATTATCGGAGTAGTGTCAGTTGGTTTTAATTCTAAAACAGGATTATCGTCACCAGGTGACGGTTTCCACCCTGTAGGTTTCAAAGCGTTTTCAGTACCATCTGGAGACGTTGGTGAAGTCACACTATCCAAAGTTATTGGGCCCTTTGTCGAATCATCCGGACAAATTTCCAACCCTAAAAAACCACATAGCATTAGTATAAATCCGAATATTAGGAATTTATATGATGGATGACTGTTAGTTACTATTAATATTGACATATTCATTTACTGACAACAGCAAGATAGTGATCATCTTGTAATCTTTATCGAACTTCCTGCAATATCATAAGGGCTTTTCGTTCAAAAGTTTGACCTGTTAGCAAACGAAATGTTTGACAGACCACTAGTCGTATTGGAATGTCGAGACCCTGAATATTTGTCCAATTGAGAAGATGTGGAACATTGAAGTAAATGGGAAATATATACTCCTTATGAAAGCGCTACCAGAATATACACCAAAATAAACCGACGATGTTTAGGGCTTAAAGAGCGAGGGAAACAAAATATTTGTCATGTGAAACAACTTTTAAAATTTCATCCAATATATCTAACGCTGTTTCACAAAACGAAAAAGCTGTACCAGGACATTATTAATGAAGAGATTTGAGCGAACTTTTAAACTTGAAACTGTACAAATAACGTCAGGAAATTGTTTTGTTGATAATTAGTTTCAGATTTTCTGACTATTAATATACCTGTAGTTGTAGAAGCGGGTCCTGTGGTTGTTGGAATCAAAGGTGGACTTGTTCCTGTGGCTCCAGCTTGAGTGCCAGTAGTTGGGGCTGACGCTGTAGATGGTGTTACAGAGGTAAACACAGGAGACGATGTAGGTGTTGTGGCCGGTTGTCCTGTGGTCACAGCTACAGAAAAAAATCACAGGCTTAGTACATATATTTTAACACATGCATATATCACTAAAAACAAATTTGATTTCATCTATTGATAAAGTTGTCGATTTGTCCTCCGCTAATGAAGGTGAAATATTATATATGTAAAAGGGAACATGTGGTATTTTCCGGCACTGTCATATTTCAAAATGACATGGAAGTTGTTTTATTAGTAATATAAGTTAAATCACATTTGATCAATTTGAAACAACCGAGTTCTTTTTATTTCAGTAGCCTTCTTCATAACAGCTTCAACCTCAACATTTTCAATCCATTTTGACAAATAATTACAAATTAAGACAATAGATAAATTGGTATAGTTAAAATATCAAGGATTTAAGGATTAAATTTATCAATATCTATCATCAATACATATGAATGAATGAAATATGGAAAATATAAGGTTGAATGCATTTGTATATATTGGTTATAATTTTATCGGGTTTACAAGAGCAGTTTATCAAATTTAATTGTGTTAATTTTATTGTACAAAAAGCACAACAACAGTAGTTACCTTTAATACAAGCCTCCACGACAATATTTTTTACAACCGGAGCAACATTAGGAGTTGTTACTGGTATGATCGTCAATTTTATGTCGTCAGCCAACACAGGTTTTTTAAATTCCACTTCTGCTACACCAGTTGGTTTTACCTATTGAAATACATAGCCATATGAAATGTATTAATGATCCTTTAATGGAATACTATATTGAATAGTCAAGTGTCATTTATTGGTACATGCCCCATAAATGGTTGAAATAACATATATAGTGTTGATTTTTGACAGACCAGTTAAGGCTAAATGCAACTTTTTATTGCAAAACATATAATTGTTTCTGTGATGATTGGAAAGTTTGTTGAATTTTCCTAATTATTGACCATGTGCATAATCGATTGACTTCATCGTCTAAAATTTATGTTAAAAAAACATGAAATCGTTTTTATATCATTTTTACCTTTAGTCGATGTTACAAGCCAAAATTTTACAATAATCCTTCTTTTACTACAAATTTCGTAAATTCTGTTTATGAATGTTTTACTTCTGATTGTAAACAACGTATGAACAAAGAATGCAAGAAAACAACATCATTTAGAAGGTAACTTTTTTCCAGTTCAATTTGATTTAATATTGAACCATTAATACGATGAAAATACAGCGCTAGTTATTTACAAAGTCCATACACAAAATTCAAACACTTATGTATATGGTCTTACACTAAGAAGCCTAATGGCCTAACCAACGACACCAGAGTATGATGTAACGTAATTTTTCAACATTATTTGGTTGTACTAGAATATCAGAACTGCTTTTCGTGCTCTGTTTAGATAATGAATTGGAGTTGTCTTCTTTTTCATTGTTTCATTGATATTACCATAAGATGTGATTATTTATGTTCATACCTTAACAGTCTTCTCCTCAACTAAAACGCCGTCTTTATAAAGTTTGAAAACAACACTGTCAACAAGTTCTGTTTCAACAGCAATATTCATTATCGGAGTAGTGTCAGTTGGTTTTAACTCCAAAACAGGACTTGTGTCACCAGGTGACGGTTTCCACCCTGTAGGTTTCAAAGCGTTTTCAGCACCATCTGGGGTCGTTGTTGAAGTCACACTATCCAAAGTTAATGAGCCCTTTGGCGAATCATCAGGACAAGTTTCCAAACCTACAAGTTCAAATAGCAATAGCATAAATAGAAATACAAGAAATACATATGATGAATGGCTGATAGTTACCATTCTCCCTGCAAGATTAGGAGGGCTTTTCGTTCAAAAGTTTGACCTGTTAGCAAACAAAACATGTGAAAGAAAATAGTGGTATTGGAATGTTTAGAACCTTTACATTTGTCCGATTGAGAGGATGAGTGATGTCAAAAGTTTAACCCAAACAAGTTAATTGATGGACAAGATACTACTTTAATTTTCCTTTCGGTCGATATTTGTATTCCACGATTTTATCTTAGTATGGTACCATGGAAAAAGTTTACATTTCTATTCAATCAATCAATCGACCAGTTTAAAAAAGAAATCAAACTTGTAAAATTAGCCTAACATAGTTTACATTTTTTCAATATCTAGAAACGAGATATCTAAACTATATTTGAGGAATTGACTATAATTTCTTGTCAATTCAAAAATCAAGCATCTCGATAATACCTTTTTCAGAGAATGTCTTGTTTGTATTAGGGTAATTCGTTGGTGCACAGTACGATCCCCTCCTTAAGTCAAGACATTTGAATTAACAATTATGGCCTTTCTTTCTTAAGAAACAAAGCAGGACCATCTCATTCAATATGTCTGTTAGTTCGATATGGGAGATACAACTGTTAATAATAGAAAAGTCAAATACTTTGATACTATTGCTTGAAGAACTAGTCTCAACTTGAATGTACCCTCACGGAATGTTGAATTTTTTACTATTTGCATTTTATTCATTAGATTCTAGAATAGGTAGTTTCACAATAAGTTGGAAGCCCGGCTAATATTGCTGAATAAATTGATGTTGATACTAGTAATTTGAAAAGAGGTTACATGAAGATCTGTTTGAGAGACCAAGTTATATAACGTTGATTGTTAGAACCTCAGGCAATTTAAGTATTCAATACAGTGAATTAAACATCTAGTTTTGTTTATCTTTTGTTGAAACTGAATTGAACATATAAGAAACCTATAATTATACAGGATGTCCTCATTTGTACCTGTCGTGGGGTATCTGTTGAGTTTCCAAGTGATTTGTTAATCACTTGTTCAATTAACGAGCTGTTTATGTAATGGTATTTACACCCCACAAAAAACGACGATGTTTGAGGCTATAAGAGCGGGGGAAAGAAAATATTCGTCATGTGAAACAACTTTTAAATTTTTAGTGTTAATCATTAATTTCAGATTTTCTGACAATTGGTATACCTGTAGTTGTAGAAGCGGGTCCTGTGGTTGTTGGAATCAAAGGTGGACTTGTTCCCGGGGCTCCAGCTTGAGTGCCAGTAGTTGGGGCTGACGCTGTAGAAGATGTTCCAGAGGTAAACACAGGAGACGATGTAGGTGTTGTGGCTGGTTGTCCTGTGGTCACAGCTACAGAAAACAACACAGGCTTAGTACATATATTTTAACACATGCATATATAAATAAAAAACAATTTCGATTTCATCTGTTAATAAAGATGTCGATTTGTCTTACACTAATGAAGCTGAAATATTATATATGTAAAAGGGAACATGTGCTATATTCCTGCACTGTCAAAATTCCAAATGACATGGAAGTTGTTTTATTAGTAATATAAGTTAAATCACATTTGATCAATTTGAAACAACCGAGTTCTTTTTATTTCAGTAGCCTTCTTCATAACAGCTTCAACCTCAACATTTTCAATCCATTTTGACAAATAATTACAAATTAAGACAATAGATAAATTGGTATAGTTAAAATATCAAGGATTTAAGGATTAAATTTATCAATATCTATCATCAATACATATGAATGAATGAAATATGGAAAATATAAGGTTGAATGCATTTGTATATATTGGTTATAATTTTATCGGGTTTACAAGAGCAGTTTATCAAATTTAATTGTGTTAATTTTATTGTACAAAAAGCACAACAACAGTAGTTACCTTTAATACAAGCCTCCACGACAATATTTTTTACAACCGGAGCAACATTAGGAGTTGTTACTGGTATGATCGTCAATTTTATGTCGTCAGCCAACACAGGTTTTTTAAATTCCACTTCTGCTACACCAGTTGGTTTTACCTATTGAAATACATAGCCATATGAAATGTATTAATGATCCTTTAATGGAATACTATATTGAATAGTCAAGTGTCATTTATTGGTACATGCCCCATAAATGGTTGAAATAACATATATAGTGTTGGATTTTGACAGACCAGTTATGGCTAAATGCAACTTTTTATTGCAAAACATATAATTGTTTCTGTGATGATTGGAAATAGTTATCAAAGGTACCAGGATTATAATTTTGTACGCTAGACGCGCGTTTCGTCTACATAAGACTCATCAGTGACGCTCATATCAAAATATTTATAAAGCCAAACAAGTACAAAGTTGAAGAGCATTGAGGATCCAAAATTCCAAAAAGTTGTGCCAAAGTTTGTTGAATTTTCCTAATTATTGACCTTGTGCATAATTGATTGACTTCATCGTCTAAAATTTATGTTAAAAAAACATGAAATCGTTTTTATATCATTTTTACCTTTAGTCGATGTTACAAGCCAAAATTTTACAATAATCCTTCTTTTACTACAAATTTCGTAAATTCTGTTTATGAATGTTTTACTTCTGATTGTAAACAACGTATGAACAAAGAATGCAAGAAAACAACATCATTTAGAAGGTAACTTTTTTCCAGTTCCATTTGATTTTATATTGAACCATTAATACGATGAAAATACAGCGCTAGTTATTTACAAAGTCCATACACAAAATTCAAACACTTATGTATATGGTCTTACACTAAGAAACCTAATGCCCTAACCAACGACACCAGAGTATGATGTTACGTAATTTTTCAACATTATTTGGTTGTACTAGAATATCAGAACTGCTTTTCGTACTCTGTTTAGATAATGAATTGAAGTTGTCTTCTTTTTCATTGTTTCATTGATATTACCATAAGATGTGATTATTTATGTTCATACCTTAACAGTCTTCTCCTCAACTAAAACGCCGTCTTTATAAAGTTTGAAAACAACACTGTCAACAAGTTCTGTTTCAACAGCAATATTCATTATCGGAGTAGTGTCAGTTGGTTTTAATTCTAAAACAGGATTATCGTCACCAGGTGACGGTTTCCACCCTGTAGGTTTCAAAGCGTTTTCAGTACCATCTGGAGACGTTGGTGAAGTCACACTATCCAAAGTTATTGGGCCCTTTGTCGAATCATCCGGACAAATTTCCAACCCTAAAAAACCACATAGCATTAGTATAAATCCGAATATTAGGAATTTATATGATGGATGACTGTTAGTTACTATTAATATTGACATATTCATTTACTGACAACAGCAAGATAGTGATCATCTTGTAATCTTTATCGAACTTCCTGCAATATCATAAGGGCTTTTCGTTCAAAAGTTTGACCTGTTAGCAAACGAAATGTTTGACAGACCACTAGTCGTATTGGAATGTCGAGACCCTGAATATTTGTCCAATTGAGAAGATGTGGAACATTGAAGTAAATGGGAAATATATACTCCTTATGAAAGCGCTACCAGAATATACACCAAAATAAACCGACGATGTTTAGGGCTTAAAGAGCGAGGGAAACAAAATATTTGTCATGTGAAACAACTTTTAAAATTTCATCCAATATATCTAACGCTGTTTCACAAAACGAAAAAGCTGTACCAGGACATTATTAATGAAGAGATTTGAGCGAACTTTTAAACTTGAAACTGTACAAATAACGTCAGGAAATTGTTTTGTTGATAATTAGTTTCAGATTTTCTGACTATTAATATACCTGTAGTTGTAGAAGCGGGTCCTGTGGTTGTTGGAATCAAAGGTGGACTTGTTCCTGTGGCTCCAGCTTGAGTGCCAGTAGTTGGGGCTGACGCTGTAGATGGTGTTACAGAGGTAAACACAGGAGACGATGTAGGTGTTGTGGCCGGTTGTCCTGTGGTCACAGCTACAGAAAAAAATCACAGGCTTAGTACATATATTTTAACACATGCATATATCACTAAAAACAAATTTGATTTCATCTATTGATAAAGTTGTCGATTTGTCCTCCGCTAATGAAGGTGAAATATTATATATGTAAAAGGGAACATGTGGTATTTTCCGGCACTGTCATATTTCAAAATGACATGGAAGTTGTTTTATTAGTAATATAAGTTAAATCACATTTGATCAATTTGAAACAACCGAGTTCTTTTTATTTCAGTAGCCTTCTTCATAACAGCTTCAACCTCAACATTTTCAATCCATTTTGACAAATAATTACAAATTAAGACAATAGATAAATTGGTATAGTTAAAATATCAAGGATTTAAGGATTAAATTTATCAATATCTATCATCAATACATATGAATGAATGAAATATGGAAAATATAAGGTTGAATGCATTTGTATATATTGGTTATAATTTTATCGGGTTTACAAGAGCAGTTTATCAAATTTAATTGTGTTAATTTTATTGTACAAAAAGCACAACAACAGTAGTTACCTTTAATACAAGCCTCCACGACAATATTTTTTACAACCGGAGCAACATTAGGAGTTGTTACTGGTATGATCGTCAATTTTATGTCGTCAGCCAACACAGGTTTTTTAAATTCCACTTCTGCTACACCAGTTGGTTTTACCTATTGAAATACATAGCCATATGAAATGTATTAATGATCCTTTAATGGAATACTATATTGAATAGTCAAGTGTCATTTATTGGTACATGCCCCATAAATGGTTGAAATAACATATATAGTGTTGATTTTTGACAGACCAGTTAAGGCTAAATGCAACTTTTTATTGCAAAACATATAATTGTTTCTGTGATGATTGGAAAGTTTGTTGAATTTTCCTAATTATTGACCATGTGCATAATCGATTGACTTCATCGTCTAAAATTTATGTTAAAAAAACATGAAATCGTTTTTATATCATTTTTACCTTTAGTCGATGTTACAAGCCAAAATTTTACAATAATCCTTCTTTTACTACAAATTTCGTAAATTCTGTTTATGAATGTTTTACTTCTGATTGTAAACAACGTATGAACAAAGAATGCAAGAAAACAACATCATTTAGAAGGTAACTTTTTTCCAGTTCAATTTGATTTAATATTGAACCATTAATACGATGAAAATACAGCGCTAGTTATTTACAAAGTCCATACACAAAATTCAAACACTTATGTATATGGTCTTACACTAAGAAGCCTAATGGCCTAACCAACGACACCAGAGTATGATGTAACGTAATTTTTCAACATTATTTGGTTGTACTAGAATATCAGAACTGCTTTTCGTGCTCTGTTTAGATAATGAATTGGAGTTGTCTTCTTTTTCATTGTTTCATTGATATTACCATAAGATGTGATTATTTATGTTCATACCTTAACAGTCTTCTCCTCAACTAAAACGCCGTCTTTATAAAGTTTGAAAACAACACTGTCAACAAGTTCTGTTTCAACAGCAATATTCATTATCGGAGTAGTGTCAGTTGGTTTTAACTCCAAAACAGGACTTGTGTCACCAGGTGACGGTTTCCACCCTGTAGGTTTCAAAGCGTTTTCAGCACCATCTGGGGTCGTTGTTGAAGTCACACTATCCAAAGTTAATGAGCCCTTTGGCGAATCATCAGGACAAGTTTCCAAACCTACAAGTTCAAATAGCAATAGCATAAATAGAAATACAAGAAATACATATGATGAATGGCTGATAGTTACCATTCTCCCTGCAAGATTAGGAGGGCTTTTCGTTCAAAAGTTTGACCTGTTAGCAAACAAAACATGTGAAAGAAAATAGTGGTATTGGAATGTTTAGAACCTTTACATTTGTCCGATTGAGAGGATGAGTGATGTCAAAAGTTTAACCCAAACAAGTTAATTGATGGACAAGATACTACTTTAATTTTCCTTTCGGTCGATATTTGTATTCCACGATTTTATCTTAGTATGGTACCATGGAAAAAGTTTACATTTCTATTCAATCAATCAATCGACCAGTTTAAAAAAGAAATCAAACTTGTAAAATTAGCCTAACATAGTTTACATTTTTTCAATATCTAGAAACGAGATATCTAAACTATATTTGGGGAATTGACTATAATTTCTTGTCAATTCAAAAATCAAGCATCTCGATAATACCTTTTTCAGAGAATGTCTTGTTTGTATTAGGGTAATTCGTTGGTACACAGTACGATCCCCTCCTTAAGTCAAGACATTTGAATTAACAATTATGGCCTTTCTTTCTTAAGAAACAAAGCAGGACCATCTCATTCAATATGTCTGTTAGTTCGATATGGGAGATACAACTGTTAATAATAGAAAAGTCAAATACTTTGATACTATTGCTTGAAGAACTAGTCTCAACTTGAATGTACCCTCACGGAATGTTGATTTTTTTACTATTTGCATTTTATTCATTAGATTCTAGAATAGGTAGTTTCACAATAAGTTGGAAGCCCGGCTAATATTGCTGAATAAATTGATGTTGATACTAGTAATTTGAAAAGAGGTTACATGAAGATCTGTTTGAGAGACCAAGTTATATAACGTTGATTGTTAGAACCTCAGGCAATTTAAGTATTCAATACAGTGAATTAAACATCTAGTTTTGTTTATCTTTTGTTGAAACTGAATTGAACATATAAGAAACCTATAATTATACAGGATGTCCTCATTTGTACCTGTCGTGGGGTATCTGTTGAGTTTCCAAGTGATTTGTTAATCACTTGTTCAATTAACGAGCTGTTTATGTAATGGTATTTACACCCCACAAAAAACGACGATGTTTGAGGCTATAAGAGCGGGGGAAAGAAAATATTCGTCATGTGAAACAACTTTTAAATTTTTAGTGTTAATCATTAATTTCAGATTTTCTGACAATTGGTATACCTGTAGTTGTAGAAGCGGGTCCTGTGGTTGTTGGAATCAAAGGTGGACTTGTTCCCGGGGCTCCAGCTTGAGTGCCAGTAGTTGGGGCTGACGCTGTAGAAGATGTTCCAGAGGTAAACACAGGAGACGATGTAGGTGTTGTGGCTGGTTGTTCTGTGGTCACAGCTACAGAAAACAACACAGGCTTAGTACATATATTTTAACACATGCATATATAAATAAAAAACAATTTCGATTTCATCTGTTAATAAAGATGTCGATTTGTCTTACACTAATGAAGCTGAAATATTATATATGTAAAAGGGAACATGTGCTATATTCCTGCACTGTCAAAATTCCAAATGACATGGAAGTTGTTTTATTAGTAATATAAGTTAAATCACATTTGATCAATTTGAAACAACCGAGTTCTTTTTATTTCAGTAGCCTTCTTCATAACAGCTTCAACCTCAACATTTTCAATCCATTTTGACAAATAATTACAAATTAAGACAATAGATAAATTGGTATAGTTAAAATATCAAGGATTTAAGGATTAAATTTATCAATATCTATCATCAATACATATGAATGAATGAAATATGGAAAATATAAGGTTGAATGCATTTGTATATATTGGTTATAATTTTATCGGGTTTACAAGAGCAGTTTATCAAATTTAATTGTGTTAATTTTATTGTACAAAAAGCACAACAACAGTAGTTACCTTTAATACAAGCCTCCACGACAATATTTTTTACAACCGGAGCAACATTAGGAGTTGTTACTGGTATGATCGTCAATTTTATGTCGTCAGCCAACACAGGTTTTTTAAATTCCACTTCTGCTACACCAGTTGGTTTTACCTATTGAAATACATAGCCATATGAAATGTATTAATGATCCTTTAATGGAATACTATATTGAATAGTCAAGTGTCATTTATTGGTACATGCCCCATAAATGGTTGAAATAACATATATAGTGTTGGATTTTGACAGACCAGTTATGGCTAAATGCAACTTTTTATTGCAAAACATATAATTGTTTCTGTGATGATTGGAAATAGTTATCAAAGGTACCAGGATTATAATTTTGTACGCTAGACGCGCGTTTCGTCTACATAAGACTCATCAGTGACGCTCATATCAAAATATTTATAAAGCCAAACAAGTACAAAGTTGAAGAGTATTGAGGATCCAAAATTCCAAAAAGTTGTGCCAAAGTTTGTTGAATTTTCCTAATTATTGACCTTGTGCATAATTGATTGACTTCATCGTCTAAAATTTATGTTAAAAAAACATGAAATCGTTTTTATATCATTTTTACCTTTAGTCGATGTTACAAGCCAAAATTTTACAATAATCCTTCTTTTACTACAAATTTCGTAAATTCTGTTTATGAATGTTTTACTTCTGATTGTAAACAACGTATGAACAAAGAATGCAAGAAAACAACATCATTTAGAAGGTAACTTTTTTCCAGTTCCATTTGATTTTATATTGAACCATTAATACGATGAAAATACAGCGCTAGTTATTTACAAAGTCCATACACAAAATTCAAACACTTATGTATATGGTCTTACACTAAGAAGCCTAATGGCCTAACCAACGACACCAGAGTATGATGTAACGTAATTTTTCAACATTATTTGGTTGTACTAGAATATCAGAACTGCTTTTCGTGCTCTGTTTAGATAATGAATTGGAGTTGTCTTCTTTTTCATTGTTTCATTGATATTACCATAAGATGTGATTATTTATGTTCATACCTTAACAGTCTTCTCCTCAACTAAAACGCCGTCTTTATAAAGTTTGAAAACAACACTGTCAACAAGTTCTGTTTCAACAGCAATATTCATTATCGGAGTAGTGTCAGTTGGTTTTAATTCTAAAACAGGATTATCGTCACCAGGTGACGGTTTCCACCCTGTAGGTTTCAAAGCGTTTTCAGTACCATCTGGAGACGTTGGTGAAGTCACACTATCCAAAGTTATTGGGCCCTTTGTCGAATCATCCGGACACATTTCCAACCCTAAAAAACCACATAGCATTAGTATAAATCCGAATATTAGGAATTTATATGATGGATGACTGTTAGTTACTATTAATATTGACATATTCATTTACTGACAACAGCAAGATAGTGATCATCTTGTAATCTTTATCGAACTTCCTGCAATATCATAAGGGCTTTTCGTTCAAAAGTTTGACCTGTTAGCAAACGAAATGTTTGACAGACCACTAGTCGTATTGGAATGTCGAGACCCTGAATATTTGTCCAATTGAGAAGATGTGAACATTGAAGTAAATGGGAAATATATACTCCTTATGAAAGCGCTACCAGAATTTACACCAAAATAAACCGACGATGTTTAGGGCTTAAAGAGCGAGGGAAACAAAATATTTGTCATGTGAAACAACTTTTAAAATTTCATCCAATATATCTAACGCTGTTTCACAAAACGAAAAAGCTGTACCAGGACATTATTAATGAAGAGATTTGAGCGAACTTTTAAACTTGAAACTGTACAAATAACGTCAGGAAATTGTTTTTTTGATAATTATTCTGACTATTAATATACCTGTAGTTGTAGAAGCGGGTCCTGTGGTTGTTGGAATCAAAGGTGGACTTGTTCCTGTGGCTCCAGCTTGAGTGCCAGTAGTTGGGGCTGACGCTGTAGATGGTGTTACAGAGGTAAACACAGGAGACGATGTAGGTGTTGTGGCCGGTTGTCCTGTGGTCACAGCTACAGAAAAAAATCACAGGCTTAGTACATATATTTTAACACATGCATATATCACTAAAAACAAATTTGATTTCATCTATTAATAAAGTTGTCGATTTGTCCTCCGCTAATGAAGCTGAAATATTATATATGTAAAAGGGAACATGTGGTATTTTCCGGCACTGTCATATTTCAAAATGACATGGAAGTTGTTTTATTAGTAATATAAGTTAAATCACATTTGATCAATTTGAAACAACCGAGTTCTTTTTATTTCAGTAGCCTTCTTCATAACAGCTTCAACCTCAACATTTCCAATCCATTTTGACAAATAATTACAAATTAAGACAATAGATAAATTGGTATAGTTAAAATATCAAGGATTTAAGGATTAAATTTATCAATATCTATCATCAATACATATGAATGAATGAAATATGGAAAATATAAGGTTGAATGCATTTGTATATATTGGTTATAATTTTATCGGGTTTACAAGAGCAGTTTATCAAATTTAATTGTGTTAATTTTATTGTACAAAAAGCACAACAACAGTAGTTACCTTTAATACAAGCCTCCACGACAATATTTTTTACAACCGGAGCAACATTAGGAGTTGTTACTGGTATGATCGTCAATTTTATGTCGTCAGCCAACACAGGTTTTTTAAATTCCACTTCTGCTACACCAGTTGGTTTTACCTATTGAAATACATAGCCATATGAAATGTATTAATGATCCTTTAATGGAATACTATATTGAATAGTCAAGTGTCATTTATTGGTACATGCCCCATAAATGGTTGAAATAACATATATAGTGTTGATTTTTGACAGACCAGTTAAGGCTAAATGCAACTTTTTATTGCAAAACATATAATTGTTTCTGTGATGATTGGAAAGTTTGTTGAATTTTCCTAATTATTGACCATGTGCATAATCGATTGACTTCATCGTCTAAAATTTATGTTAAAAAAACATGAAATCGTTTTTATATCATTTTTACCTTTAGTCGATGTTACAAGCCAAAATTTTACAATAATCCTTCTTTTACTACAAATTTCGTAAATTCTGTTTATGAATGTTTTACTTCTGATTGTAAACAACGTATGAACAAAGAATGCAAGAAAACAACATCATTTAGAAGGTAACTTTTTTCCAGTTCAATTTGATTTAATATTGAACCATTAATACGATGAAAATACAGCGCTAGTTATTTACAAAGTCCATACACAAAATTCAAACACTTATGTATATGGTCTTACACTAAGAAGCCTAATGGCCTAACCAACGACACCAGAGTATGATGTAACGTAATTTTTCAACATTATTTGGTTGTACTAGAATATCAGAACTGCTTTTCGTGCTCTGTTTAGATAATGAATTGGAGTTGTCTTCTTTTTCATTGTTTCATTGATATTACCATAAGATGTGATTATTTATGTTCATACCTTAACAGTCTTCTCCTCAACTAAAACGCCGTCTTTATAAAGTTTGAAAACAACACTGTCAACAAGTTCTGTTTCAACAGCAATATTCATTATCGGAGTAGTGTCAGTTGGTTTTAACTCCAAAACAGGACTTGTGTCACCAGGTGACGGTTTCCACCCTGTAGGTTTCAAAGCGTTTTCAGCACCATCTGGGGTCGTTGTTGAAGTCACACTATCCAAAGTTAATGAGCCCTTTGGCGAATCATCAGGACAAGTTTCCAAACCTACAAGTTCAAATAGCAATAGCATAAATAGAAATACAAGAAATACATATGATGAATGGCTGATAGTTACCATTCTCCCTGCAAGATTAGGAGGGCTTTTCGTTCAAAAGTTTGACCTGTTAGCAAACAAAACATGTGAAAGAAAATAGTGGTATTGGAATGTTTAGAACCTTAACATTTGTCCGATTGAGAGGATGAGTGATGTCAAAAGTTTAACCCAAACAAGTTAATTGATGGACAAGATACTACTTTAATTTTCCTTTCGGTCGATATTTGTATTCCACGATTTTATCTTAGTATGGTACCATGGAAAAAGTTTACATTTCTATTCAATCAATCAATCGACCAGTTTAAAAAAGAAATCAAACTTGTAAAATTAGCCTAACATAGTTTACATTTTTTCAATATCTAGAAACGAGATATCTAAACTATATTTGAGGAATTGACTATAATTTCTTGTCAATTCAAAAATCAAGCATCTCGATAATACCTTTTTCAGAGAATGTCTTGTTTGTATTAGGGTAATTCGTTGGTACACAGTGCGATCCCCTCCTTAAGTCAAGACATTTGAATTAACAATTATGGCCTTTCTTTCTTAAGAAACAAAGCAGGACCATCTCATTCAATATGTCTGTTAGTTCGATATGGGAGATACAACTGTTAATAATAGAAAAGTCAAATACTTTGATACTATTGCTTGAAGAACTAGTCTCAACTTGAATGTACCCTCACGGAATGTTGATTTTTTTACTATTTGCATTTTATTCATTAGATTCTAGAATAGGTAGTTTCACAATAAGTTGGAAGCCCGGCTAATATTGCTGAATAAATTGATGTTGATACTAGTAATTTGAAAAGAGGTTACATGAAGATCTGTTTGAGAGACCAAGTTATATAACGTTGATTGTTAGAACCTCAGGCAATTTAAGTATTCAATACAGTGAATTAAACATCTAGTTTTGTTTATCTTTTGTTGAAACTGAATTGAACATATAAGAAACCTATAATTATACAGGATGTCCTCATTTGTACCTGTCGTGGGGTATCTGTTGAGTTTCCAAGTGATTTGTTAATCACTTGTTCAATTAACGAGCTGTTTATGTAATGGTATTTACACCCCACAAAAAACGACGATGTTTGAGGCTATAAGAGCGGGGGGAAGAAAATATTCGTCATGTGAAACAACTTTTACATTTTTAGTGTTAATCATTAATTTCAGATTTTCTGACAATTAGTATACCTGTAGTTGTAGAAGCGGGTCCTGTGGTTGTTGGAATCAAAGGTGGACTTGTTCCCGGGGCTCCAGCTTGAGTGCCAGTAGTTGGGGCTGACGCTGTAGAAGATGTTCCAGAGGTAAACACAGGAGACGATGTAGGTGTTGTGGCTGGTTGTCCTGTGGTCACAGCTACAGAAAAAAATCACAGGCTTAGTACATATATTTTAACACATGCATATATAAATAAAAAACAATTTCGATTTCATCTGTTAATAAAGATGTCGATTTGTCTTCCACTAATGAAGCTGAAATATTATATATGTAAAAGGGAACATGTGCTATATTCCTGCACTGTCAAAATTCCAAATGACATGGAAGTTGTTTTATTAGTAATATAAGTTAAATCACATTTGATCAATTTGAAACAACCGAGTTCTTTATGTCAGTAGCCTTCTTCATAACAGCTTCAACCTCAACATTTTCAATCCATTTTGAAAAATAATTACAAATTAAGACAATAGATAAATTGGTATAGTTAAAATATCAAGGATTTAAGGATTAAATTTATCAATATCTATCATCAATACATATGAATGAATGAAATATGGAAAATATAAGGTTGAATGCATTTGTATATATTGGTTATAATTTTATCGGGTTTACAAGAGCAGTTTATCAAATTTAATTGTGTTAATTTTATTGTACAAAAAGCACAACAACAGTAGTTACCTTTAATACAAGCCTCCACGACAATATTTTTTACAACCGGAGCAACATTAGGAGTTGTTACTGGTATGATCGTCAATTTTATGTCGTCAGCCAACACAGGTTTTTTAAATTCCACTTCTGCTACACCAGTTGGTTTTACCTATTGAAATACATAGCCATATGAAATGTATTAATGATCCTTTAATGGAATACTATATTGAATAGTCAAGTGTCATTTATTGGTACATGCCCCATAAATGGTTGAAATAACATATATAGTGTTGATTTTTGACAGACCAGTTAAGGCTAAATGCAACTTTTTATTGCAAAACATATAATTGTTTCTGTGATGATTGGAAAGTTTGTTGAATTTTCCTAATTATTGACCATGTGCATAATCGATTGACTTCATCGTCTAAAATTTATGTTAAAAAAACATGAAATCGTTTTTATATCATTTTTACCTTTAGTCGATGTTACAAGCCAAAATTTTACAATAATCCTTCTTTTACTACAAATTTCGTAAATTCTGTTTATGAATGTTTTACTTCTGATTGTAAACAACGTATGAACAAAGAATGCAAGAAAACAACATCATTTAGAAGGTAACTTTTTTCCAGTTCAATTTGATTTAATATTGAACCATTAATACGATGAAAATACAGCGCTAGTTATTTACAAAGTCCATACACAAAATTCAAACACTTATGTATATGGTCTTACACTAAGAAGCCTAATGGCCTAACCAACGACACCAGAGTATGATGTAACGTAATTTTTCAACATTATTTGGTTGTACTAGAATATCAGAACTGCTTTTCGTGCTCTGTTTAGATAATGAATTGGAGTTGTCTTCTTTTTCATTGTTTCATTGATATTACCATAAGATGTGATTATTTATGTTCATACCTTAACAGTCTTCTCCTCAACTAAAACGCCGTCTTTATAAAGTTTGAAAACAACACTGTCAACAAGTTCTGTTTCAACAGCAATATTCATTATCGGAGTAGTGTCAGTTGGTTTTAACTCCAAAACAGGACTTGTGTCACCAGGTGACGGTTTCCACCCTGTAGGTTTCAAAGCGTTTTCAGCACCATCTGGGGTCGTTGTTGAAGTCACACTATCCAAAGTTAATGAGCCCTTTGGCGAATCATCAGGACAAGTTTCCAAACCTACAAGTTCAAATAGCAATAGCATAAATAGAAATACAAGAAATACATATGATGAATGGCTGATAGTTACCATTCTCCCTGCAAGATTAGGAGGGCTTTTCGTTCAAAAGTTTGACCTGTTAGCAAACAAAACATGTGAAAGAAAATAGTGGTATTGGAATGTTTAGAACCTTAACATTTGTCCGATTGAGAGGATGAGTGATGTCAAAAGTTTAACCCAAACAAGTTAATTGATGGACAAGATGCTACTTTAATTTTCCTTTCGGTCGATATTTGTATTCCACGATTTTATCTTAGTATGGTACCATGGAAAAAGTTTACATTTCTATTCAATCAATCAATCGACCAGTTTAAAAAAGAAATCAAACTTGTAAAATTAGCCTAACATAGTTTACATTTTTTCAATATCTAGAAACGAGATATCTAAACTATATTTGAGGAATTGACTATAATTTCTTGTCAATTCAAAAATCAAGCATCTCGATAATACCTTTTTCAGAGAATGTCTTGTTTGTATTAGGGTAATTCGTTGGTACACAGTACGATCCCCTCCTTAAGTCAAGACATTTGAATTAACAATTATGGCCTTTCTTTCTTAAGAAACAAAGCAGGACCATCTCATTCAATATGTCTGTTAGTTCGATATGGGAGATACAACTGTTAATAATAGAAAAGTCAAATACTTTGATACTATTGCTTGAAGAACTAGTCTCAACTTGAATGTACCCTCACGGAATGTTGATTTTTTTACTATTTGCATTTTATTCATTAGATTCTAGAATAGGTAGTTTCACAATAAGTTGGAAGCCCGGCTAATATTGCTGAATAAATTGATGTTGATACTAGTAATTTGAAAAGAGGTTACATGAAGATCTGTTTGAGAGACCAAGTTATATAACGTTGATTGTTAGAACCTCAGGCAATTTAAGTATTCAATACAGTGAATTAAACATCTAGTTTTGTTTATCTTTTGTTGAAACTGAATTGAACATATAAGAAACCTATAATTATACAGGATGTCCTCATTTGTACCTGTCGTGGGGTATCTGTTGAGTTTCCAAGTGATTTGTTAATCACTTGTTCAATTAACGAGCTGTTTATGTAATGGTATTTACACCCCACAAAAAACGACGATGTTTGAGGCTATAAGAGCGGGGGAAAGAAAATATTCGTCATGTGAAACAACTTTTAAATTTTTAGTGTTAATCATTAATTTCAGATTTTCTGACAATTGGTATACCTGTAGTTGTAGAAGCGGGTCCTGTGGTTGTTGGAATCAAAGGTGGACTTGTTCCCGGGGCTCCAGCTTGAGTGCCAGTAGTTGGGGCTGACGCTGTAGAAGATGTTCCAGAGGTAAACACAGGAGACGATGTAGGTGTTGTGGCTGGTTGTCCTGTGGTCACAGCTACAGAAAACAACACAGGCTTAGTACATATATTTTAACACATGCATATATAAATAAAAAACAATTTCGATTTCATCTGTTAATAAAGATGTCGATTTGTCTTCCACTAATGAAGCTGAAATATTATATATGTAAAAGGGAACATGTGCTATATTCCTGCACTGTCAAAATTCCAAATGACATGGAAGTTGTTTTATTAGTAATATAAGTTAAATCACATTTGATCAATTTGAAACAACCGAGTTCTTTTTATTTCAGTAGCCTTCTTCATAACAGCTTCAACCTCAACATTTTCAATCCATTTTGACAAATAATTACAAATTAAGACAATAGATAAATTGGTATACTTAAAATATCAAGGATTTAAGGATTAAATTTATCAATATCTATCATCAATACATATGAATGAATGAAATATGGAAAATATAAGGTTGAATGCATTTGTATATATTGGTTATAATTTTATCGGGTTTACAAGAGCAGTTTATCAAATTTAATTGTGTTAATTTTATTGTACAAAAAGCACAACAACAGTAGTTACCTTTAATACAAGCCTCCACGACAATATTTTTTACAACCGGAGCAACATTAGGAGTTGTTACTGGTATGATCGTCAATTTTATGTCGTCAGCCAACACAGGTTTTTTAAATTCCACTTCTGCTACACCAGTTGGTTTTACCTATTGAAATACATAGCCATATGAAATGTATTAATGATCCTTTAATGGAATACTATATTGAATAGTCAAGTGTCATTTATTGGTACATGCCCCATAAATGGTTGAAATAACATATATAGTGTTGGATTTTGACAGACCAGTTATGGCTAAATGCAACTTTTTATTGCAAAACATATAATTGTTTCTGTGATGATTGGAAATAGTTATCAAAGGTACCAGGATTATAATTTTGTACGCTAGACGCGCGTTTCGTCTACATAAGACTCATCAGTGACGCTCATATCAAAATATTTATAAAGCCAAACAAGTACAAAGTTGAAGAGTATTGAGGATCCAAAATTCCAAAAAGTTGTGCCAAAGTTTGTTGAATTTTCCTAATTATTGACCTTGTGCATAATTGATTGACTTCATCGTCTAAAATTTATGTTAAAAAAACATGAAATCGTTTTTATATCATTTTTACCTTTAGTCGATGTTACAAGCCAAAATTTTACAATAATCCTTCTTTTACTACAAATTTCGTAAATTCTGTTTATGAATGTTTTACTTCTGATTGTAAACAACGTATGAACAAAGAATGCAAGAAAACAACATCATTTAGAAGGTAACTTTTTTCCAGTTCCATTTGATTTTATATTGAACCATTAATACGATGAAAATACAGCGCTAGTTATTTACAAAGTCCATACACAAAATTCAAACACTTATGTATATGGTCTTACACTAAGAAGCCTAATGGCCTAACCAACGACACCAGAGTATGATGTAACGTAATTTTTCAACATTATTTGGTTGTACTAGAATATCAGAACTGCTTTTCGTGCTCTGTTTAGATAATGAATTGGAGTTGTCTTCTTTTTCATTGTTTCATTGATATTACCATAAGATGTGATTATTTATGTTCATACCTTAACAGTCTTCTCCTCAACTAAAACGCCGTCTTTATAAAGTTTGAAAACAACACTGTCAACAAGTTCTGTTTCAACAGCAATATTCATTATCGGAGTAGTGTCAGTTGGTTTTAATTCTAAAACAGGATTATCGTCACCAGGTGACGGTTTCCACCCTGTAGGTTTCAAAGCGTTTTCAGTACCATCTGGAGACGTTGGTGAAGTCACACTATCCAAAGTTATTGGGCCCTTTGTCGAATCATCCGGACAAATTTCCAACCCTAAAAAACCACATAGCATTAGTATAAATCCGAATATTAGGAATTTATATGATGGATGACTGTTAGTTACTATTAATATTGACATATTCATTTACTGACAACAGCAAGATAGTGATCATCTTGTAATCTTTATCGAACTTCCTGCAATATCATAAGGGCTTTTCGTTCAAAAGTTTGACCTGTTAGCAAACGAAATGTTTGACAGACCACTAGTCGTATTGGAATGTCGAGACCCTGAATATTTGTCCAATTGAGAAGATGTGAACATTGAAGTAAATGGGAAATATATACTCCTTATGAAAGCGCTACCAGAATTTACACCAAAATAAACCGACGATGTTTAGGGCTTAAAGAGCGAGGGAAACAAAATATTTGTCATGTGAAACAACTTTTAAAATTTCATCCAATATATCTAACGCTGTTTCACAAAACGAAAAAGCTGTACCAGGACATTATTAATGAAGAGATTTGAGCGAACTTTTAAACTTGAAACTGTACAAATAACGTCAGGAAATTGTTTTGTTGATAATTATTCTGACTATTAATATACCTGTAGTTGTAGAAGCGGGTCCTGTGGTTGTTGGAATCAAAGGTGGACTTGTTCCTGTGGCTCCAGCTTGAGTGCCAGTAGTTGGGGCTGACGCTGTAGATGGTGTTACAGAGGTAAACACAGGAGACGATGTAGGTGTTGTGGCCGGTTGTCCTGTGGTCACAGCTACAGAAAAAAATCACAGGCTTAGTACATATATTTTAACACATGCATATATCACTAAAAACAAATTTGATTTCATCTATTGATAAAGTTGTCGATTTGTCCTCCGCTAATGAAGCTGAAATATTATATATGTAAAAGGGAACATGTGGTATTTTCCGGCACTGTCATATTTCAAAATGACATGGAAGTTGTTTTATTAGTAATATAAGTTAAATCACATTTGATCAATTTGAAACAACCGAGTTCTTTTTATTTCAGTAGCCTTCTTCATAACAGCTTCAACCTCAACATTTCCAATCCATTTTGACAAATAATTACAAATTAAGACAATAGATAAATTGGTATAGTTAAAATATCAAGGATTTAAGGATTAAATTTATCAATATCTATCATCAATACATATGAATGAATGAAATATGGAAAATATAAGGTTGAATGCATTTGTATATATTGGTTATAATTTTATCGGGTTTACAAGAGCAGTTTATCAAATTTAATTGTGTTAATTTTATTGTACAAAAAGCACAACAACAGTAGTTACCTTTAATACAAGCCTCCACGACAATATTTTTTACAACCGGAGCAACATTAGGAGTTGTTACTGGTATGATCGTCAATTTTATGTCGTCAGCCAACACAGGTTTTTTAAATTCCACTTCTGCTACACCAGTTGGTTTTACCTATTGAAATACATAGCCATATGAAATGTATTAATGATCCTTTAATGGAATACTATATTGAATAGTCAAGTGTCATTTATTGGTACATGCCCCATAAATGGTTGAAATAACATATATAGTGTTGATTTTTGACAGACCAGTTAAGGCTAAATGCAACTTTTTATTGCAAAACATATAATTGTTTCTGTGATGATTGGAAAGTTTGTTGAATTTTCCTAATTATTGACCATGTGCATAATCGATTGACTTCATCGTCTAAAATTTATGTTAAAAAAACATGAAATCGTTTTTATATCATTTTTACCTTTAGTCGATGTTACAAGCCAAAATTTTACAATAATCCTTCTTTTACTACAAATTTCGTAAATTCTGTTTATGAATGTTTTACTTCTGATTGTAAACAACGTATGAACAAAGAATGCAAGAAAACAACATCATTTAGAAGGTAACTTTTTTCCAGTTCAATTTCATTTAATATTGAACCATTAATACGATGAAAATACAGCGCTAGTTATTTACAAAGTCCATACACAAAATTCAAACACTTATGTATATGGTCTTACACTAAGAAGCCTAATGGCCTAACCAACGACACCAGAGTATGATGTAACGTAATTTTTCAACATTATTTGGTTGTACTAGAATATCAGAACTGCTTTTCGTGCTCTGTTTAGATAATGAATTGGAGTTGTCTTCTTTTTCATTGTTTCATTGATATTACCATAAGATGTGATTATTTATGTTCATACCTTAACAGTCTTCTCCTCAACTAAAACGCCGTCTTTATAAAGTTTGAAAACAACACTGTCAACAAGTTCTGTTTCAACAGCAATATTCATAATCGGAGTAGTGTCAGTTGGTTTTAACTCCAAAACAGGACTTGTGTCACCAGATGACGGTTTCCACCCTGTAGGTTTCAAAGCGTTTTCAGCACCATCTGGGGTCGTTGTTGAAGTCACACTATCCAAAGTTAATGAGCCCTTTGGCGAATCATCAGGACAAGTTTCCAAACCTACAAGTTCAAATAGCAATAGCATAAATAGAAATACAAGAAATACATATGATGAATGGCTGATAGTTACCATTCTCCCTGCAAGATTAGGAGGGCTTTTCGTTCAAAAGTTTGACCTGTTAGCAAACAAAACATGTGAAAGAAAATAGTGGTATTGGAATGTTTAGAACCTTAACATTTGTCCGATTGAGAGGATGAGTGATGTCAAAAGTTTAACCCAAACAAGTTAATTGATGGACAAGATACTACTTTAATTTTCCTTTCGGTCGATATTTGTATTCCACGATTTTATCTTAGTATGGTACCATGGAAAAAGTTTACATTTCTATTCAATCAATCAATCGACCAGTTTAAAAAAGAAATCAAACTTGTAAAATTAGCCTAACATAGTTTACATTTTTTCAATATCTAGAAACGAGATATCTAAACTATATTTGAGGAATTGACTATAATTTCTTGTCAATTCAAAAATCAAGCATCTCGATAATACCTTTTTCAGAGAATGTCTTGTTTGTATTAGGGTAATTCGTTGGTACACAGTACGATCCCCTCCTTAAGTCAAGACATTTGAATTAACAATTATGGCCTTTCTTTCTTAAGAAACAAAGCAGGACCATGTCATTCAATATGTCTGTTAGTTCGATATGGGAGATACAACTGTTAATAATAGAAAAGTCAAATACTTTGATACTATTGCTTGAAGAACTAGTCTCAACTTGAATGTACCCTCACGGAATGTTGATTTTTTTACTATTTGCATTTTATTCATTAGATTCTAGAATAGGTAGTTTCACAATAAGTTGGAAGCCCGGCTAATATTGCTGAATAAATTGATGTTGATACTAGTAATTTGAAAAGAGGTTACATGAAGATCTGTTTGAGAGACCAAGTTATATAACGTTGATTGTTAGAACCTCAGGCAATTTAAGTATTCAATACAGTGAATTAAACATCTAGTTTTGTTTATCTTTTGTTGAAACTGAATTGAACATATAAGAAACCTATAATTATACAGGATGTCCTCATTTGTACCTGTCGTGGGGTATCTGTTGAGTTTCCAAGTGATTTGTTAATCACTTGTTCAATTAACGAGCTGTTTATGTAATGGTATTTACACCCCACAAAAAACGACGATGTTTGAGGCTATAAGAGCGGGGGAAAGAAAAAATTCGTCATGTGAAACAACTTTTAAATTTTTAGTGTTAATCATTAATTTCAGATTTTCTGACAATTGGTATACCTGTAGTTGTAGAAGCGGGTCCTGTGGTTGTTGGAATCAAAGGTGGACTTGTTCCCGGGGCTCCAGCTTGAGTGCCAGTAGTTGGGGCTGACGCTGTAGAAGATGTTCCAGAGGTAAACACAGGAGACGATGTAGGTGTTGTGGCTGGTTGTCCTGTGGTCACAGCTACAGAAAACAACACAGGCTTAGTACATATATTTTAACACATGCATATATAAATAAAAAACAATTTCGATTTCATCTGTTAATAAAGATGTCGATTTGTCTTCCACTAATGAAGCTGAAATATTATATATGTAAAAGGGAACATGTGCTATATTCCTGCACTGTCAAAATTCCAAATGACATGGAAGTTGTTTTATTAGTAATATAAGTTAAATCACATTTGATCAATTTGAAACAACCGAGTTCTTTTTATTTCAGTAGCCTTCTTCATAACAGCTTCAACCTCAACATTTTCAATCCATTTTGACAAATAATTACAAATTAAGACAATAGATAAATTGGTATAGTTAAAATATCAAGGATTTAATGATTAAATTTATCAATATCTATCATCAATACATATGAATGAATGAAATATGGAAAATATAGGGTTGAATGCATTTGTATATATTGGTTATAATTTTATCGGGTTTACAAGAGCAGTTTATCAAATTTAATTGTGTTAGTTTTATTGTACAAAAAGCACAACAACAGTAGTTACCTTTAATACAAGCCTCCACGACAATATTTTTTACAACCGGAGCAACATTAGGAGTTGTTACTGGTATGATCGTCAATTTTATGTCGTCAGCCAACACAGGTTTTTTAAATTCCACTTCTGCTACACCAGTTGGTTTTACCTATTGAAATACATAGCCATATGAAATGTATTAATGATCCTTTAATGGAATACTATATTGAATAGTCAAGTGTCATTTATTGGTACATGCCCCATAAATGGTTGAAATAACATATATAGTGTTGGATTTTGACAGACCAGTTATGGCTAAATGCAACTTTTTATTGCAAAACATATAATTGTTTCTGTGATGATTGGAAATAGTTATCAAAGGTACCAGGATTATAATTTTGTACGCTAGACGCGCGTTTCGTCTACATAAGACTCATCAGTGACGCTCATATCAAAATATTTATAAAGACAAACAAGTACAAAGTTGAAGAGCATTGAGGATCCAAAATTCCAAAAAGTTGTGCCAAAGTTTGTTGAATTTTCCTAATTATTGACCTTGTGCATAATTGATTGACTTCATCGTCTAAAATTTATGTTAAAAAAACATGAAATCGTTTTTATATCATTTTTACCTTTAGTCGATGTTACAAGCCAAAATTTTACAATAATCCTTCTTTTACTACAAATTTCGTAAATTCTGTTTATGAATGTTTTACTTCTGATTGTAAACAACGTATGAACAAAGAATGCAAGAAAACAACATCATTTAGAAGGTAACTTTTTTCCAGTTCCATTTGATTTTATATTGAACCATTAATACGATGAAAATACAGCGCTAGTTATTTACAAAGTCCATACACAAAATTCAAACACTTATGTATATGGTCTTACACTAAGAAGCCTAATGGCCTAACCAACGACACCAGAGTATGATGTAACGTAATTTTTCAACATTATTTGGTTGTACTAGAATATCAGAACTGCTTTTCGTGCTCTGTTTAGATAATGAATTGAAGTTGTCTTCTTTTTCATTGTTTCATTGATATTACCATAAGATGTGATTATTTATGTTCATACCTTAACAGTCTTCTCCTCAACTAAAACGCCGTCTTTATAAAGTTTGAAAACAACACTGTCAACAAGTTCTGTTTCAACAGCAATATTCATTATCGGAGTAGTGTCAGTTGGTTTTAATTCTAAAACAGGATTATCGTCACCAGGTGACGGTTTCCACCCTGTCGGTTTCAAAGCGTTTTCAGTACCATCTGGAGACGTTGGTGAAGTCACACTATCCAAAGTTATTGGGCGCTTTGTCGAATCATCCGGACAAATTTCCAACCCTAAAAAACCACATAGCATTAGTATAAATCCGAATATTAGGAATTTATATGATGGATGACTGTTAGTTACTATTAATATTGACATATTCATTTACTGACAACAGCAAGATAGTGATCATCTTGTAATCTTTATCGAACTTCCTGCAATATCATAAGGGCTTTTCGTTCAAAAGTTTGACCTGTTAGCAAACGAAATGTTTGACAGACCACTAGTCGTATTGGAATGTCGAGACCCTGAATATTTGTCCAATTGAGAAGATGTGAACATTGAAGTAAATGGGAAATATATACTCCTTATGAAAGCGCTACCAGAATTTACACCAAAATAAACCGACGATGTTTAGGGCTTAAAGAGCGAGGGAAACAAAATATTTGTCATGTGAAACAACTTTTAAAATTTCATCCAATATATCTAACGCTGTTTCACAAAACGAAAAAGCTGTACCAGGACATTATTAATGAAGAGATTTGAGCGAACTTTTAAACTTGAAACTGTACAAATAACGTCAGGAAATTGTTTTGTTGATAATTAGTTTCAGATTTTCTGACTATTAATATACCTGTAGTTGTAGAAGCGGGTCCTGTGGTTGTTGGAATCAAAGGTGGACTTGTTCCTGTGGCTCCAGCTTGAGTGCCAGTAGTTGGGGCTGACGCTGTAGATGGTGTTACAGAGGTAAACACAGGAGACGATGTAGGTGTTGTGGCCGGTTGTCCTGTGGTCACAGCTACAGAAAAAAATCACAGGCTTAGTACATATATTTTAACACATGCATATATCACTAAAAACAAATTTGATTTCATCTATTAATAAAATTGTCGATTTGTCCTCCGCTAATGAAGCTGAAATATTATATATGTAAAAGGGAACATGTGGTATTTTCCTGCACTGTCATATTTCAAAATGACATGGAAGTTGTTTTATTAGTAATATAAGTTAAATCACATTTGATCAATTTGAAACAACCGAGTATTTTTTATTTCAGTAGCCTTCTTCATAACAGCTTCAACCTCAACATTTCCAATCCATTTTGACAAATAATTACAAATTAAGACAATAGATAAATTGGTATAGTTAAAATATCAAGGATTTAAGGATTAAATTTATCAATATCTATCATCAATACATATGAATGAATGAAATATGGAAAATATAAGGTTGAATGCATTTGTATATATTGGTTATAATTTTATCGGGTTTACAAGAGCAGTTTATCAAATTTAATTGTGTTAGTTTTATTGTACAAAAAGCACAACAACAGTAGTTACCTTTAATACAAGCCTCCACGACAATATTTTTTACAACCGGAGCAACATTAGGAGTTGTTACTGGTATGATCGTCAATTTTATGTCGTCAGCCAACACAGGTTTTTTAAATTCCACTTCTGCTACACCAGTTGGTTTTACCTATTGAAATACATAGCCATATGAAATGTATTAATGATCCTTTAATGGAATACTATATTGAATAGTCAAGTGTCATTTATTGGTACATGCCCCATAAATGGTTGAAATAACATATATAGTGTTGATTTTTGACAGACCAGTTAAGGCTAAATGCAACTTTTTATTGCAAAACATATAATTGTTTCTGTGATGATTGGAAAGTTTGTTGAATTTTCCTAATTATTGACCATGTGCATAATCGATTGACTTCATCGTCTAAAATTTATGTTAAAAAAACATGAAATCGTTTTTATATCATTTTTACCTTTAGTCGATGTTACAAGCCAAAATTTTACAATAATCCTTCTTTTACTACAAATTTCGTAAATTCTGTTTATGAATGTTTTACTTCTGATTGTAAACAACGTATGAACAAAGAATGCAAGAAAACAACATCATTTAGAAGGTAACTTTTTTCCAGTTCAATTTCATTTAATATTGAACCATTAATACGATGAAAATACAGCGCTAGTTATTTACAAAGTCCATACACAAAATTCAAACACTTATGTATATGGTCTTACACTAAGAAGCCTAATGGCGTAACCAACGACACCAGAGTATGATGTAACGTAATTTTTCAACATTATTTGGTTGTACTAGAATATCAGAACTGCTTTTCGTGCTCTGTTTAGATAATGAATTGGAGTTGTCTTCTTTTTCATTGTTTCATTGATATTACCATAAGATGTGATTATTTATGTTCATACCTTAACAGTCTTCTCCTCAACTAAAACGCCGTCTTTATAAAGTTTGAAAACAACACTGTCAACAAGTTCTGTTTCAACAGCAATATTCATTATCGGAGTAGTGTCAGTTGGTTTTAACTCTAAAACAGGACTTGTGTCACCAGGTGACGGTTTCCACCCTGTAGGTTTCAAAGCGTTTTCAGCACCATCTGGGGTCGTTGTTGAAGTCACACTATCCAAAGTTAATGAGCCCTTTGGCGAATCATCAGGACAAGTTTCCAAACCTACAAGTTCAAATAGCAATAGCATAAATAGAAAAACAAGAAATACATATGATGAATGGCTGATAGTTACCATTCTCCCTGCAAGATTAGGAGGGCTTTTCGTTCAAAAGTTTGACCTGTTAGCAAACAAAACATGTGAAAGAAAATAGTGGTATTGGAATGTTTAGAACCTTAACATTTGTCCGATTGAGAGGATGAGTGATGTCAAAAGTTTAACCCAAACAAGTTAATTGATGGACAAGATACTACTTTAATTTTCCTTTCGGTCGATATTTGTATTCCACGATTTTATCTTAGTATGGTACCATGGAAAAAGTTTACATTTCTATTCAATCAATCAATCGACAAGTTTAAAAAAGAAATCAAACTTGTAAAATTAGCCTAACATAGTTTACATTTTTTCAATATCTAGAAACGAGATATCTAAACTATATTTGAGGAATTGACTATAATTTCTTGTCAATTCAAAAATCAAGCATCTCGATGATACCTTTTTCAGAAAATGTCTTGTTTGTATTAGGGTAATTCGTTGGTACACAGTACGATCCCCTCCTTAAGTCAAGACATTTGAATTAACAATTATGGCCTTTCTTTCTTAAGAAACAAAGCAGGACCATCTCATTCAATATGTCTGTTAGTTCGATATGGGAGATACAACTGTTAATAATAGAAAAGTCAAATACTTTGATACTATTGCTTGAAGAACTAGTCTCAACTTGAATGTACCCTCACGGAATGTTGATTTTTTTACTATTTGCATTTTATTCATTAGATTCTAGAATAGGTAGTTTCACAATAAGTTGGAAGCCCGGCTAATATTGCTGAATAAATTGATGTTGATACTAGTAATTTGAAAAGAGGTTACATGAAGATCTGTTTGAGAGACCAAGTTATATAACGTTGATTGTTAGAACCTCAGGCAATTTAAGTATTCAATACAGTGAATTAAACATCTAGTTTTGTTTATCTTTTGTTGAAACTGAATTGAACATATAAGAAACCTATAATTATACAGGATGTCCTCATTTGTACCTGTCGTGGGGTATCTGTTGAGTTTCCAAGTGATTTGTTAATCACTTGTTCAATTAACGAGCTGTTTATGTAATGGTATTTACACCCCACAAAAAACGACGATGTTTGAGGCTATAAGAGCGGGGGAAAGAAAATATTCGTCATGTGAAACAACTTTTAAATTTTTAGTGTTAATCATTAATTTCAGATTTTCTGACAATTGGTATACCTGTAGTTGTAGAAGCGGGTCCTGTGGTTGTTGGAATCAAAGGTGGACTTGTTCCCGGGGCTCCAGCTTGAGTGCCAGTAGTTGGGGCTGACGCTGTAGAAGATGTTCCAGAGGTAAACACAGGAGACGATGTAGGTGTTGTGGCTGGTTGTCCTGTGGTCACAGCTACAGAAAACAACACAGGCTTAGTACATATATTTTAACACATGCATATATAAATAAAAAACAATTTCGATTTCATCTGTTAATAAAGATGTCGATTTGTCTTCCACTAATGAAGCTGAAATATTATATATGTAAAAGGGAACATGTGCTATATTCCTGCACTGTCAAAATTCCAAATGACATGGAAGTTGTTTTATTAGTAATATAAGTTAAATCACATTTGATCAATTTGAAACAACCGAGTTCTTTTTATTTCAGTAGCCTTCTTCATAACAGCTTCAACATCAACATTTTCAATCCATTTTGACAAATAATTACAAATTAAGACAATAGATAAATTGGTATAGTTAAAATATCAAGGATTTAAGGATTAAATTTATCAATATCTATCATCAATACATATGAATGAATGAAATATGGAAAATATAAGTTTGAATGCATTTGTATATATTGGTTATAATTTTATCGGGTTTACAAGAGCAGTTTATCAAATTTAATTGTGTTAATTTTATTGTACAAAAAGCACAACAACAGTAGTTACCTTTAATACAAGCCTCCACGACAATATTTTTTACAACCGGAGCAACATTAGGAGTTGTTACTGGTATGATCGTCAATTTTATGTCGTCAGCCAACACAGGTTTTTTAAATTCCACTTCTGCTACACCAGTTGGTTTTACCTATTGAAATACATAGCCATATGAAATGTATTAATGATCCTTTAATGGAATACTATATTGAATAGTCAAGTGTCATGTATTGGTACATGCCCTATACATGGTTGAAATAACATATATAGTGTTGTTTTTTGACAGACTAGTTAAGGCTAAATGCAACTTTTTATTGCAAAACATATAATTGTTTCTGTGATGATTGGAAAGTTTGTTGAATTTTCCTAATTATTGACCTTGTGCATAATTGATTGACTTCATCGTCTAAAATTTATGTTAAAAAAACATGAAATCGTTTTTATATCATTTTTACCTTTAGTCGATGTTACAAGCCAAAATTTTACAATAATCCTTCTTTTACTACAAATTTTGTAATTTCTGTTTATGAATGTTTTACTTCTGATTGTAAACAACGTATGAACAAAGAATGCAAGAAAACAACATCATTTAGAAGGTAACTTTTTTCCAGTTCAATTTGATTTAATATTGAACCATTAATACGATGAAAATACAGCGCTAGTTATTTACAAAGTCCATACACAAAATTCAAACACTTATGTATATGGTCTTACACTAAGAAGCCTAATGGCCTAACCAACGACACCAGAGTATGATGTAACGTAATTTTTCAACATTATTTGGTTGTACTAGAATATCAGAACTGCTTTTCGGTGCTCTTTTTAGATAATAAATTGAAGTTGTCTTCTTTTTCATTGTTTCATTGATATTACCATAAGATGATAATTATTTATGTTCATACCTTAACAGTCTTCTCCTCAACTAAAACGCCGTCTTTATAAAGTTTGAAAACAACACTGTCAACAAGTTCTGTTTCAACAGCAATATTCATTATCGGAGTAGTGTCAGTTGGTTTTAATTCTAAAACAGGATTATCGTCACCAGGTGACGGTTTCCACCCTGTAGGTTTCAAAGCGTTTTCAGTACCATCTGGAGACGTTGGTGAAGTCACACTATCCAAAGTTATTGGGCCCTTTGTCGAATCATCCGGACAAATTTCCAACCCTAAAAAACCACATAGCATTAGTATAAATCCGAATATTAGGAATTTATATGATGGATGACTGTTAGTTACTATTAATATTGACATATTCATTTACTGACAACAGCAAGATAGTGATCATCTTGTAATCTTTATCGAACTTCCTGCAATATCATAAGGGCGTTTATTTCAAAAGTTTGACCTGTTAGCAAACGAAATGTTTGACAGACCACTAGTCGTATTGGAATGTCGAGACCCTGAATATTTGTCCAATTGAGAAGATGTGGAACATTGAAGTAAATGGGAAATATATACTCCTTATGAAAGCGCTACCAGAATTTACACCAAAATAATCCGACGATGTTTAAGGCTTAAAGAGCGAGGGAAACAAACTATTTGTCATGTGAAACAACTTTTAAAATTTCATCCAATATATCTAACGCTGTTTCACAAAACGAAAAAGCTGTACCAGGACATTATTAATGAAGAGATTTGAGCGAACTTTTAAACTTGAAACTGTACAAATAACGTCAGAAAATTGTTTTGTTGATAATTAGTTTCAGATTTACTGACTATTAATATACCTGTAGTTGTAGAAGCGGGTCCTGTGGTTGTTGGAATCAAAGGTGGACTTGTTCCTGTGGCTCCAGCTTGAGTGCCAGTAGTTGGGGCTGACGCTGTAGAGGGTGTTACAGAGGTAAACACAGGAGACGATGTAGGTGTTGTGGCCGGTTGTCCTGTGGTCACAGCTACAGAAAAAAATCACAGGCTTAGTACATATATTTTAACACATGCATATATAACTAAAAACAAATTTGATTTCATCTATTAATAAAGTTGTCGATTTGTCCTCCTCTAATGAAGCTGAAATATTATATATGTAAAAGCGAACATGTAGTATTTTCCGGCACTGTCATATTTCAAAATGACATGGAAGTTGTTTTATTAGTACTATAAATTAAATCACAATTAATCAATTTGAAACAACCGAGTTCTTTTTATTTCAGTAGCCTTCTTCATAACAGCTTCAACCTCAACATTTTCAATCCATTTTGACAAATAATTACAAATTAAGACAATAGATAAATTGGTATAGTTAAAATATCAAGGATTTAAGGATTAAATTTATCAATATCTATCATCAATACATATGAATGAATGAAAAATGGAAAATATAAGGTTGAATGCATTTGTATATATTGGTTATAATTTTATCGGGTTTACAAGAGCAGTTTATCAAATTTAATTGTGTTAATTTTATTGTACAAAAAGCACAACAACAGTAGTTACCTTTAATACAAGCCTCCACGACAATATTTTTTACAACCGGAGCAACATTAGGAGTTGTTACTGGTATGATCGTCAATTTTATGTCGTCAGCCAACACAGGTTTTTTAAATTCCACTTCTGCTACACCAGTTGGTTTTACCTATTGAAATACATAGCCATATGAAATGTATTAATGATCCTTTAATGGAATACTATATTGAATAGTCAAGTGTCATTTATTGGTACATGCCCTATACATGGTTGAAATAACATATATAGTGTTGATTTTTGACAGACCAGTTAAGGCTAAATGCAACTTTTTATTGCAAAACATATAATTGTTTCTGTGATGATTGGAAAGTTTGTTGAATTTTCCTAATTATTGACCATGTGCATAATCGATTGACTTCATCGTCTAAAATTTATGTTAAAAAAACATGAAATCGTTTTTATATCATTTTTACCTTTAGTCGATGTTACAAGCCAAAATTTTACAATAATCCTTCTTTTACTACAAATTTCGTAAATTCTGTTTATGAATGTTTAACTTCTGATTGTAAACAACGTATGAACAAAGAATGCAAGAAAACAACATCATTTAGAAGGTAACTTTCTTCCAGTTCAATTTGATTTAATATTGAACCATTAATACGATGAAAATACAGCGCTAGTTATTTACAAAGTCCATACACAAAATTCAAACACTTATGTATATGGTCTTACACTAAGAAGCCTAATGGCCTAACCAACGACACCAGAGTATGATGTAACGTAATTTTTCAACATTATTTGGTTGTACTAGAATATCAGAACTGCTTTTCGTGCTCTGTTTAGATAATGAATTGAAGTTGTCTTCTTTTTCATTGTTTCATTGATATTACCATAAGATGATAATTATTTATGTTCATACCTTAACAGTCTTCTCCTCAACTAAAACGCCGTCTTTATAAAGTTTGAAAACAACACTGTCAACAAGTTCTGTTTCAACAGCAATATTCATTATCGGAGTAGTGTCAGTTGGTTTTAATTCTAAAACAGGATTATCGTCACCAGGTGACGGTTTCCACCCTGTAGGTTTCAAAGCGTTTTCAGTACCATCTGGAGACGTTGTTGAAGTCACACTATCCAAAGTTATTGGGCCCTTTGTCGAATCATCCGGACAAATTTCCAACCCTAAAAAACCACATAGCATTAGTATAAATCCGAATATTAGGAATTTATATGATGGATGACTGTTAGTTACTATTAATATTGACATATTCATTTACTGACAACAACAAGATAGTGATCATCTTGTAATCTTTATCGAACTTCCTGCAATATCATAAGGGCTTTTCGTTCAAAAGTTTGACCTGATATCAAACGAAATGATTGACAGACCACTAGTCGTATTGGAATGTCGAGACCCTGAATATTTGTCCAATTGAGAAGATGTGGGACATTGAAGTAAATGGGAAATATATACTCCTTATGAAAGCGCTACCAGAATTTACACCAAAATAAACCGACGATGTTTAGGGCTTAAAGAGCGAGGGAAACAAAATATTTGTCATGTGAAACAACTTTTAAAATTTCATCCAATATATCTAACGCTGTTTCACAAAACGAAAAAGCTGTACCAGGACATTATCAATGAAGAGATTTGAGCGAACTTTTAAACTTGAAACTGTACAAATAACGTCAGGAAATTGTTTTGTTGATAATTAGTTTCAGATTTTCTGACTATTAATATACCTGTAGTTGTAGAAGCGGGTCCTGTGGTTGTTGGAATCAAAGGTGGACTTGTTCCTGTGGTTCCAGCTTGAGTGCCAGTAGTTGGGGCTGACGCTGTAGATGGTGTTACAGAGGTAAACACAGGAGACGATGTAGGTGTTGTGGCCGGTTGTCCTGTGGTCACAGCTACAGAAAAAAATCACAGGCTTAGTACATATATTTTAACACATGCATATATCACTAAAAACAAATTTGATTTCATCTATTAATAAAGTTGTCGATTTGTCCTCCGCTAATGAAGCTGAAATATTATATATGTAAAAGGGAACATGTGGTATTTTCCGGCACTGTCATATTTCAAAATGACATGGAAGTTGTTTTATTAGTAATATAAATTAAATCACAATTGATCAATTTGAAACAACCGAGTTCTTTTTATTTCAGTAGCCTTCTTCATAACAGCTTCAACCTCAACATTTTCAATCCATTTTGACAAATTAAGACAATAGATAAATTGGTATAGTTAAAATATCAAGGATTTAAGGATTATATTTATCAATATCTATCATCAATACATATGAATGAATGAAATATGGAAAATATAAGGTTGAATGCATTTGTATATATTGGTTATAATTGTATCGGGTTTACAAGAGCGGTTTATCAAATTTAATTGTGTTAATTTTATTGTACAAAAAGTACAACAACAGTAGTTACCTTTAATACAAGCCTCCACGACAATATTTTTTACAACCGGAGCAACATTAGGAGTTGTTACTGGTATGATCGTCAATTTTATGTCGTCAGCCAACACAGGTTTTTTAAATTCCACTTCTGCTACACCAGTTGGTTTTACCTATTGAAATACATAGCCATATGAAATGTATTAATGATCCTTTAATGGAATACTATATTGAATAGTCAAGTGTCATGTATTGGTACATGCCCTATACATGGTTGAAATAACATATATAGTGTTGATTTTTGACAGACTAGTTAAGGCTAAATGCAACTTTTTATTGCAAAACATATAATTGTTTCTGTGATGATTGGAAAGTTTGTTGAATTTTCCTAATTATTGACCTTGTGCATAATTGATTGACTTCATCGTCTAAAATTTATGTTAAAAAAACATGAAATCGTTTTTATATCATTTTTACCTTTAGTCGATGTTACAAGCCAAAATTTTACAATAATCCTTCTTTTACTACAAATTTCGTAAATTCTGTTTATGAATGTTTTACTTCTGATTGTAAACAACGTATGAACAAAGAATGCAAGAAAACAACATCATTTAGAAGGTAACTTTTTTCCAGTTCAATTTGATTTAATATTGAACCATTAATACGATGAAAATACAGCGCTAGTTATTTACAAAGTCCATACACAAAATTCAAACACTTATGTATATGGTCTTACACTAAGAAGCCTAATGGCCTAACCAACGACACCAGAGTATGATGTAACGTAATTTTTCAACATTATTTGGTTGTACTAGAATATCAGAACTGCTTTTCGTGCTCTGTTTAGATAATGAATTGGAGTTGTCTTCTTTTTCATTGTTTCATTGATATTACAATAAGATTATAATTATTTATGTTCATACCTTAACAGTCTTCTCCTCAACTAAAACGCCGTCTTTATAAAGTTTGAAAACAACACTGTCAACAAGTTCTGTTTCAACAGCAATATTCATTATCGGAGTAGTGTCAGTTGGTTTTAACTCTAAAACAGGACTTGAGTCACCAGGTGACGGTTTCCACCCTGTAGGTTTCAAAGCGTTTTCAGCACCATCTGGGGTCGTTGTTGAAGTCACACTATCCAAAGTTAATGAGCCCTTTGGCGAATCATCAGGACAAGTTTCCAAACCTACAACTTAAAAGAGCATTAGTATAAATAAGAATATTAGGAATTTATATGATGGATGACTGTTAGTTCCTATTAATATTGACATATTCATTTACTGACAACAGCAAGATAGTGATCATCTTGTAGTCTTTATCTAACTTCCTGCAATATCATAAGGGCTTTTCGTTCAAAAGTTTGACCTGTTAGAAAACGAAATGTTTGACATACCACTAGTCGTATTGGCATGTTGAGACCCTGAATATTTTTCCAATTGAGAAGATGTGGAACATTTAATTTCCTAGCGAGCAAGACCAACAAAAATGTCCATTTTGATCTCTGGCGTTGTTCAAAATTCATCTGACGTTGCAATTTCAATTTTGACGTAAATCACGTGCAGCCCATGTTCTATTCGAATTAGAACATGGCTTTGTACCCAAAGCTAAAGAAGAACGTCAAATTAGAATGATAATTAATTTCAGTTTTTCTGACTATTAATATACCTGTAGTTGTAGAAGCGGGTCCTGTGGTTGTTGGAATCAAAGGTTGACTTGTTCTTGGCGCTCCAACTTGAGTACCAGTAGTTGGGGCTGACGCTGTAGAAGGTGTTACAGAGGTAAACACAGGAGACGATGTAGGTGTTGTGGCCGGTTGTCCTGTGGTCACAGCTACAGAAAAAAATCACAGGCTAAGTACATACATTTTAACACATGCATACATAACTTAAAGATGTATAGATAGGTTTAATGAGGATAAAATAGATGATTTCATGAATGATTCTTTTTGTCATTTCATTGGGATGTGAAAGCGTTGATCGTTCGTACGTTTTTAGAACTTATACAATGTACTTTGGTCAACGCTTCTACATCCCAATGAAATTAAAGATAAAAGCATTCAAATCGTAAATGAAGTTAAGATATTGCAGTCAAGTAAAAGGGAACATTTGGGTTTTTTTCTGCAATGTCCAAATTCAAGAAGACATGAAATTTGTTTTGTTAATAATTTTAATTAAAACTACATCTATTCCATATCGTGCTGCGAACGCTTTTTTAAATAAGCCTTCACCATGACTATTTTAACTGAATTATTTCCAATGTTAATGTTTACCAAACGATCACAAATTATGTTGATAGTATTCAAAGATTAAAGCTTATACTTTTACTAATGCATACAAATGAATATAATATTTCAAATATAAGATTATATGCATTTTAATTGTTTATATTTTCAAAACCAATTACCTTTTATGCAGGCCTCCGCCTTAACATTTTTTACAACAGTAGTTACAAGAGAGGAAGTGTCTTCAGCTGTTATCTTCAATGTTATTATGTCAGCTGATAAGGGTTGTGTTGTGTCTAGTTGTACAGTGCCATTTGGTAATGCCTGTTAAAAAGCAAAGCCTATTGAATGCATATATGCATTTATCATGCAAAACAGAGTGCTATAACATGTTGTACCATTATATAAAGGCAACAGTAGTATACCGCTGTTCAAAACTCATAAATCCATGGACAAAAAACAAAATCGGGGTAACAAACTAAAACCGAGGGAAACGCATTAAATATAAGAGGAGAACTACATAACACTAAAATGTAACACACATAGACAAAATCCCACGAGAATAACAAATATAACATATATATATAATATCAAAACCAAATACATGAATTTGGGATAGACAAGTACCGTGACACGTTTTATCTTATATAAATGTATATATATATAATTCGTCTTTATATTAGCTCAACAAAGTCAGATCTTTACATTTGCGTTAGACATTTGGTTCTTCCCTCGTTGGGATTCGAACTCATGCTACTGAGATATCAAGGAACCAAATCGCGTTGCCCTATGCCTGACGCACTAGACCACTCAACCATCTTGGCTCTTAAAAAATAGTGATTTCGGTGGACGGGTATTGATTCAAATTTACAGATCTAACATTGTTTGGCTGATGTATATACAAAAATTATAAACCGTTTTGAACCGTTGGTAAAAAAGATATTAACATAAAAATATGCTTATGCTTATTTTGGTTGCCTTGAAGTTCAAGAAATATGAAGGGGTATAAATGTTTTTTTTGTTTTTTTTTTTTTTAAAGTTAAGCCTGAATTGACTAACGCATAAGTAGTAGTGATAAATCAGGAAATTTTTAGTTGATTGATACCCTTTACTTATTTTTTTGTTTCTCATTCTTAATTTTAATCTGAAATAAAAAGGGGGTCTATTGCTATGATTGGTCAAATATTTCTTAGATAAAAAAAGTTAATAAACAAAACAAATGTCGCTTTATTTATTTTGCAAAAAAAACTTAACATTTGTAGTACTATATCAGTCTGTTTAACCATCACATTGTGTTTAATTCAAGGTCAAAATATACCCCCAACCTCAATGAATTAAAGCAAGTTCCTTACTAAAAGTACATATAGGCCATTTTTTTTTTGTCTTTGATCTCAGCCTTAAATATTTGGAATGCAGATGGATAGTGATCAGGTTAAGTGTCTTCTATCATGACAACTTTCATGCGACCATTAAATTAAAACTTGTGAATTCAATTCAATTGAATTCAAAGCTGCATCTAGAGTCAATATTTAGTTAATGAATACTTATTACACAAGCTTTTCTCGATCATACAACTATATAGACACACATAATGACGTCTCAACAAATTCCATGCACACAGAATATAAAGGACATGAAGTTACATACAAAATCTAACATAACTACTCCACGAAATGTTTTCTTTTTAATTTTACAGATATATGGAAAAGTACACGAGACAATAGAATAAAAAGGGAAGTAACCGGATTTTTTTTTCGTTTCTGAGATATGAGCGGTTGAAATTAACAGTATGAGATGCCACAAATACAAAGGGTACATAGGGAAAATCTATAAATTGGCAGATATTTTACAAAACAAGATTTTCAATTATGTTGGTCTACAGATTGAAAAGGAAAAGATAAACGATTCAAAATTGAACGACGAATCCATCGGTGCAAAGAACCACGGCTCCTGAAAACCCGAACCTTGTTACTAAATAGAACTGAACGTGCAAGATCTTTATGTATAAGAAAGTTCGTTAAACTTATAATTTGATAAAATTTTTGATGAGGTTATAAAAATAAGTTTTTAGTTTAATGCAAACCGATCTTTAAAAGGCTATCAAAATGTGTGACATTTAACTCATTCCATCTCTTATTCCACGATATATCACTGCAGTTACAAGTGTCACATTATTTTGTTTGTCCCTTATACTGTATTCTGTCATTATCTTGAAATTAAATCTTGAAGAGAACTTTTTTTTTATGACGTCCTTAAACACAGAGTCTATTGAATGTTGAATGCTTACTGACTGATTATGTAGTCTACGATGAATGATTATTTTTTGCAAGTGCTAATTGTCTTTGAACTAGTGGTCAGTAACTGTGAGTACTCTCTGATCAGTACTTAGTACCTCTTTTTGTCATGGGATGTACAAGTATTCGGCCACGTACACTCTATGTTTCTGTTATACGTATTTCAATTGATATCCAGCGGATGAACTAAGCCTTTTCTCAACTGATATGTTGTACTGTTAAAACTGTCCCCATGTAAAGGAGGAATGGAATGCCGCTGACATGTTCAACCCCACCACGTTCTGTATGTATGCAGGCGCGGATCCAGAGCTTTACGCGGTTTTTAAGCGTTTTTGGACATTAAAAATAGAAGTTTTCTTTTTATACCAAACCTTATGTTTTTTAATAAGTGGCACACTTTTTGGTTCATCCGGCATATGGTTACTCAAAGTACACTTTTATATTAGTTTAATTATTCAATTACAGATACAAATACTTCGATAAAATAAAACGTCCAACATTGAAAAAGTTATCCTATAAAGGTTATCGTTAATAATTTTATCCTGCTGTTATATACTCTATCGTTGCTCTTTTTCCAATTTTTGTGCTGATATGAATATGCATTAAAGCAAGGCCAGTGAGTCTCTAGCTTGTCGTGGTTAATGCCAATTAGGTTTTTAAAGAGTCAGAGAAAGCTGAAAATCTGATAAAGGCTGTTTGGAAGTATATTGTTTTTTTCTATAGATTAACATTCACCATTTACTTTTACCCTATTCTGCACTAGTTTCTTAACAAACTGTCCGAGTTGGTGGTCAGTAGCAAACATAAAGCACATTTTTTTCAGTAAATTTGTGAAGGTGAATAGACAATCCATTAGAATTAATGCAGCCACGCATATTTGAAATATCTTTCAACCGTTCATTTTTGTAAAGGAAAAGGTGGATTAAATTTACAATTTAAAATGCTATACATTTGAGCGCTAGGTAAAGATGTGGAACTAAAGTATGCAATATCCTTACATTCAGCAGGTTTCTCTGCAGTTACAGAATTTAAAACCAAACCTTTAAACTATCTGATTGATACGATAGGATGCCAAAGTCTTTTTCTTTGGATCAAGCTTACAAAAAACGTTGTTTTAATTATAAAACCAACAAAGTATCAAAGTATAGACGTAGATTGTCTTAATCAAATCCTTTGATTTACTAATCATTTCCCCCTCCGTTCAATGTAATTATGACATGTGTGTTTTAACGTAGTGTAGCGACAACATGTAACCCTAATAAGAGCTCACTGGATATTCAATCTATAGTCAAGATAACAATAAAACAAGAAATTATTTATACTTTGCATTCCGTATTCTTAACGTCAAGTAATTGATTTATTACCAGCCCAGTAGTCAACACTTCGCTGTTGACATGAATATCAATAATGTGGTAATTTTTATAAATTTCCTGTTTACAAAACTTTCAATTTTTCGAAAAACTTAGGATTGTCTTAATCCAGGCATAGATTACTTTAGCCGTATTTGGCACAACTTTTTGGAATTTTGGATCATCAATGCTCTTCAACTTTGTACTTGTTTGGCTTTATAAATATTTTGATATGAACGTCACTGATGAGTCTTATGAAGACGAAACGCGCGTCTGGCGTACTAAATTATAATCCTGGTACCTTTGATAACTATTATGCTCACAAAAATACTTCACGATTTTAATGCGGGGGATGGGTGTTCTCGAACCTCATTGTTTTACATTTAAGTTTTCAGTGCATCTTAAAGCTGACTATACAGTATAGGCTTTGCATATTCTTGAAGGCCTTACGGTTACATATAGCCGTATTTCTGAGTCATTTGGTCTCTTGTGAAGATTTGTCTCATTGTTAATCATACTATATCATCTGTTTTATATTTACTTCAAAATTGCATTCACTAATTGGAAAGATTCACAAAAGCATAGCAAAGGAAAATGAATTTCGCTTTCCCTTCGAAATTAGGATTTAATAAAGCAAAAGCAAATTTTAGAATTTACTTTCCCAAAACATTGCAAACGGAATACATGTCTAATTTCTAAACCTGCCAGGATAAAAGTAAAAAGCAGACAGTTGAATTATATAATGTAATGTTTTGTGGACTGAATATGTTGGTTTTTTTCTTGCAGTTGTTTTTCTGCGTTCCTTGACTTGTAAATGATGCACTTCTGGTTGAGTATCCCTTTGGTAACTTCTGACTTTCTATTTGAATATAAATCATGTTCTAAAACATGTTTCGATTGCATAAAAACATGCTTGCGTCTTTTAAACACTCAAATACACATGTCATGTAAACATGATTCGTTACATACGATTTTACACTATGAAGTGTATTTCAAACAAAACTGTGGTTTAAACAAAATAAGGTATCGTGTTTTCTTTTTCTTCTGTAATGCCTTCGTAGGAAGGCGTCACTGAAATAAGATAGCCTTGAAAGACGTACTAATTTTTTGGCCGTGAATAGATTGATTTTAATCAATTTGGTACAAACAGAAACATTATTGTTCTTGATTTATTTATGCATTTATTTATAATTATATTGTTAGTCTTGTTTATACTTTATACATTATTATTTTGTGTGTAAGGCCTGGGATAAAAAAAAAACAGTCTTCGTCCTTCATCTGCCACTTTGAAAAAATCTGACCTCCTGGTTTTCTTTTGTAAATTTCTTTTACTCTAACATTTTCCTATTTTGTCTTTTTGAAGATTCATTTAGATACCAATAGGTGTACATCTGCTCTTAGTAACAAAGTAAACATTTTTAAGTTCTTGCATATTGCATGCAATTTTAAAACGCTTTAATTAAACAGACCAGAGTATCTTTCTTATGTGTTGTTTACCCCCTTAACACTCTGTTTCGTACTACTTTGATAAAAGAAATAAAGGAGATTTGATATTACTTCAACAGTAAGTTTCACAAAAAGTAAGAAACTGGATCAAAAATATGTGGCTTCATAAAAGATTATTAATTTTAGTTGTACATATTCTTTGAGAATGATCAACATAAAATAAAAATGTTATTTCGTTAAGGGAGTTCGCTTCTCAGTTTCAAAATAATTAACTTTTCAAAAAACTTGTTTATATTGATAGAGGATAAATAAAGGAATCAAAAGAGCAAACGAAAAATACAGGTTAATGTGCTTCTTTACGCGATATAAGCCATTGCCATTTTGGCGGGAAAATATCCTCTCTTAATTTTCAATAGTTTTATGATTGACAAGTTTAAGTTCTCAAAAAGTATTAGAATATAATTTAAAAATTTAAAGATTTTTACAGATGGCTTATAATTATACATATAAAAGATTTATAAAAATAAAAATGGGGGTCAATGGGCAAACTTTTTAAAGGCATTCAAATGGATAAAACCAGCGTATTCCGAAAATCTGACAAAAATCCCAAAACATGACAAGCGAACTTCCTTAAATTCACGGACTATGATTTGGCTTCTTTTACTATCGACTGAAACTAAATGCGTGATTGCCATATCATCTGTTATCAATTTAAAATCATAACAAATTACTCTGTCATAACATTTTCTAACCTAACTTGACCAATGTCTGATAATTGAAAGATAATTGAACGTTATAGTATTTCATTTTAACTAATGTTATAATATTTTGTTTTATTTTCTTATTTTAAAGGCCCATGTCAGGTGCCATTGAACCGACACACTAGTTAACTTCCATTTATACAAATAAACGAATATTCATGAAGAGAATATCAGATTTATATAAAACTTGCTATTCACACTTATATAAACCTTATTATCATAATACAATTACAAAAAAAGCTACTGCTGTATATACTTTATAAAACATTAACTCAGAGACAAAAAAAAACAAATCAACATGGTTGTTAAATAAACGTTAATGAAACAGCAACGCAAAGACATAAAACAAACGAAACCAAGACGACAACAGACAGGTATTAAAGCAATACGTCGAGCTATGAAAGTTGAAATTGTTGTCCTGATATGCTGTACATCTGTCACGAATGCTATGTTCTGACTGTGTACTCCTTTTATCGTATTTGTCATTTTCTATTGTGTATTTTTATCATTTTATGCAACCATGCAACTTTCTTGTACGTGACTATTTAGCGGTAGTACCTTATTACCTTCACTTACCCAAAAAGTTAAATTGTGTTCCTGTTGCAAATCGAGTGATACTGTTAGACCTTTAGCAACGTCGTAACTACAATCACGTTCATGAATGTGACCTACCGAATCGAACTATTTCCCGGGTTTGAAATAGCATGAGCAACACGACGGTTGTCACATAGGGAGCAGGATCTACTCACCCTTCCGGAGCACCTGAGATCATCCCCAGTTTTTTTGTTGTTTTTTTTTTTTTTTTTGGGGGGGGGGGGTTCGTTTTGCTTAGTCACTAGCTTTCTATGTTGTGTCATATGACTATAATTTGTCTGTTTGTCTTTTTTTGTTTTAGTCATATTCAACCTACCTCTTTCAAATGTGTCATTCGTCGTGTTGCTTATGTTAGTTCAGACTTAGCCCTAAGTCACATTCGTATGTCAAATGTTTGGTGGGGGGTTGGGGCGTAGCTATAACGGCGAAGGAACCCTCTATCATTGAATTCATAATAGGAAATACATGGTATAGAACATCGTTTCAAATTTGAGATGTATCAAGCGCGTGCACGTGTTGCTGGAATGTTGCTACATATATATAGAAAGTTCAAAATGGAAAGCTTAAAATACATCTATTGTAATAGCGGTTTTTTTTTCAACCGACCCTCTGTATCATTTTATATGTAAGACAAATTATTAACCAGACTAAACTGCATCTGTTGTATCCGTCATCTCAATTTCATTGGGAGAGATGATTTCGACATACATATATTCACCACATTTTGAATCATTTAGTGAGAGGATATAATCTATAAAGCAGAAAGTGAACTAAAATATGCAATCTGCTCAAGGTATTCTAATGTTCAACGAAATTGATGATGATTGAACTGGGAGAATTCCCTCTGTCCGCCAAGAACACTTAAACGGTGACGTTGAACAAAATCGTTTCTGTATCTTCAAGCCGATAAATAAACCCGAAAATATACTTGTTCGATTTCGCGGTCATAAAAAATAGTCTCCCACATCATGACACAACTTCTATCCCAGCTGTCCACTTCTTTGTAACACGAGGAAGCGAAACTTTCATTCCTGCAATGTTAGATACAAATCATTCTTTTCTGAAGTAGAAAACAGGACTCACATGTTTGCCAGATTAACCACGCCCTCAATGGATCGCAGCATCGGAATCTTTCTTTACAATGTATGTGTAGCGCGTCACAACTGCTCCAAATATAGCATCCTGAGTCTAAGGCCATGTTGTGGAAGTTGGTTGTGGACTGTGTATAACCTGAATGTTTGCTATCCTGGTATTTTGGCTTCAGTGATAGAGTCAACGGGTCGATTCAGTACACGGAACACAATGATATAGCAATCTTTTTCACTCATCGGGCGGTAATCAGTTATGTCAGTGTGCTGGTATCTCTTTTACTGTCGTCCACTTGTGCAGTATCTAACGTCACGATGAATTAACTCTTCAAACTGGGTCCTTTTATTTGCCATAATTTATTTGTTGAATTTAAATTTCATGAAAATATTTTAGCAACAGAGAGCTGAATCAAATGATAGGCTTTGAAAGTATGAAGTTTATCTATAAAACATATAATTTGCATTGAAATTTAGAATTAAGTTTTTTCTTGTCATGTATCTAGGCTTCTTATAATATTGGGCAGTTCTGGAACACGCTGTGGTAAATCAAAAAACAAAATACATACCTGAACATTCATTTCATAGATTATTTTGCCGCTTCTAGAAAATCTGATCTTAATAAAGTCAACATTTTCTGTGTCCAAAACAACTTTCATTATCGGATTAATGGGACTCGTGAATAGCTCTAGTAAGATTTCCTTGTCGTCAACTGATGGTGTCCATCCAACTGTTTCCAAAGCATTATCAGCTTCTTCTTGATTAGACGAAGACCTCACTTCTTCAAAACGCAATTCACTTATTACCGCACCAATCGGACATTCTTCAGAAGCTACAAATAAAAATAGATACTGTGTAAGTACAGATTTCAAATAAATGATATTACTCAACATTAACAACCTCTTCAATATCTAGGCCTATTGCATTAAAACATGACGAAAGGGACCATTAACTTCATTACATTTTGCCAGTTAAATACATATGCTTTTTCAAAATTGATGTAAAAAAAAACTCACCACAACTGCCATTTTAAATCTTTACATACTTTGATATGAATTTTTAATACAATTCATTGACTTAAACATAACCAATTCATTAATCGGTTATCAAATACACCAATAATTATTTGGTCATTTCACAACATAGTTGACATGGGAAAAAACATTTCAAATTTAACCAAATAAATCTAACGTTGTTTAAAACACATTCTGTACCAGGACATCATTTACAAAGAGATTTGAGCCAACTTTAAAACTCAAATCTGTACACATAGCGTAAGGAAATTTTTTTGATGATAATTAATTTCAGATTTTCTGACTATTAATATACCTGTAGTTGTAGAAGCGGGTCCTGTAGTTGTTGGAATCAAAGGTGGACTTGTTCCTGTGGCTCCAGCTTGAGTGCCAGTAGTAGGAGCTGCCGCTGTAGGAGGAGTTCCAGAGGTAAACGCAGGAGACGATGTAGGTGTTGTGGCTGGTTGTCCTGTGGTCACAGCTACAGAAAAAAAATCACAGGCTTAGTACATATATTTTATTAATGCATATATAACTTAAAACAAATTCGATTTCATCTATTAATAAAGATGTCGATTTTTCCTCCACTAATGAAGCTGAAATATTATAAATGTAAAAGGGAACATGTGATATTTTCCGAAACTGTCAAATTTCTAAATGAAATGCAAGTTGTTTTATTAGTAATATAAGTTAAATCACATTTGAACAACTTGAAACAACCGAGTTCTTTTTATTTCAGTAGCCTTCTTCATAACAGCTCAAACCTGAACATTGTCAATCCATGTTGACAAACATTCACAAATTAAGACAATATATAAATTGGTATAGTTAAAATATGAAGGATTGAATGATTAAATTGATCAATATCTATCATCAATACATATGAATGAATGAAATATGGAAAATATAAGGTTGAATGCATTTGTATATATTGGTTATAATTTTATCGGGTTTACAAGAGCAGTTTATCAAATTTAATTGTGTTAATTTTATTGTACAAAAAGCACAACAACAGTAGTTACCTTTAATACAAGCCTCCACGACAATATTTTTTACAACCGGAGCAACATTAGGAGTTGTTACTGGTATGATCGTCAATTTTATGTCGTCAGCCAACACAGGTTTTTTAAATTCCACTTCTGCTACACCAGTTGGTTTTACCTATTGAAATACATAGCCATATGAAATGTATTAATGATCCTGTAATGGAATACTATATTGAATAGTCAAGTGTCATTTATTGGTACATGCCCCATAAATGGTTGAAATAACATATATAGTGTTGATTTTTGACAGACCAGTTAAGGCTAAATGCAACTTTTTATTGCAAAACATATAATTGTTTCTGTAATGATTGGTAAGTTTGTTGAATTTTCCTAATTATTGACCTTGTGCATAATTGATTGACTTCATCGTCTAAAATTTATGTTAAAAAAACATGAAATCGTTTTTATATCATTTTTACCTTTAGTCGATGTTACAAGCCAAAATTTTACAATAATCCTTCTTTTACTACAAATTTCGTAAATTCTGTTTATGAATGTTTTACTTCTGATTGTAAACAACGTATGAACAAAGAATGCAAGAAAACAACATCATTTAGAAGGTAACTTTTTTCCAGTTCAATTTGATTTAATATTGAACCATTAATACGATGAAAATACAGCGCTAGTTATTTACAAAGTCCATACACAAAATTCAAACACTTATGTATATGGTCTTACACTAAGAAGCCTAATGGCCTAACCAACGACACCAGAGTATGATGTATCGTAATTTTTCAACATTATTTGGTTGTACTAGAATATCAGAACTGCTTTTCGTGCTCTGTTTAGATAATGAATTGGAGTTGTCTTCTTTTTCATTGTTTCATTGATATTACCATAAGATGACATCTTATGGTAATATCAATGAAACAATGAAAAAAAAGACAACCTGATGATAATTATTTATGTTCATACCTTAACAGTCTTCTCCTCAACTAAAACGCTGTCTTTATAAAGTTTGAAAACAACACTGTCAACAAGTTCTGTTTCAACAGCAATATTCATTATCGGAGTAGTGTCAGTTGGTTTTAACTCCAAAACAGGACTTGTGTCACCAGGTGACGGTTTCCACCCTGTAGGTTTCAAAGCGTTTTCAGCACCATCTGGGGTCGTTGTTGAAGTCACACTATCCAAAGTTAATGAGCCCTTTGGCGAATCATCAGGACAAGTTTCCAAACCTACAAGTTCAAATGGCAATAGCATAAATAGAAATACAAGAAATACATATGATGAATGGCTGATAGTTACCATTCTCCCTGCAAGATTAGGAGGGCTTTTCGTTCAAAAGTTTGACCTGTTAGCAAACAAAACATGTGAAAGAAAATAGTGGTATTGGAATGTTGAGAACCTTAACATTTGTCCGATTGAGAGGATGAGTGATGTCAAAAGTTTAACCCAAACAAGTAAATTGATGGACAAGATACTACTTTAATTTTCCTTTCGGTCGATATTTGTATTCCACGATTTTATCTTAGTATGGTACCATGGAAAAAGTTTACATTTCTATTCAATCAATCAATCGACAAGTTTAAAAAAGAAATCAAACTTATAAAATTAGCCTAACATAGTTTACATTTTTTCAATATCTAGAAACGAGATATCTAAACTATATTTGAGGAATTGACTATAATTTCTTGTCAATTCAAAAATCAAGCATCTCGATAATACCTTTTTCAGAGAATGTCTTGTTTGTATTAGGGTAATTCGTTGGTACACAGTACGATCCCCTCCTTAAGTCAAGACATTTGAATTAACAATTATGGCCTTTCTTTCTTAAGAAACAAAGCAGGACCATCTCATTCAATATGTCTGTTAGTTCGATATGGGAGATACAACTGTTAATAATAGAAAAGTCAAATACTTTGATACTATTGCTTGAAGAACTAGTCTCAACTTGAATGTACCCTCATGGAATGTTGATTTTTTTACTATTTGCATTTTATTCATTAGATTCTAGAATAGGTAGTTTCACAATAAAATGGAAGCCCGGTTAATATTGCTGAATAAATTGATGTTGATACTAGTAATTTGAAAAGAGGTTACATGAAGATCTGTTTGAGAGACCAAGTTATATAACGTTGATTGTTAGAACCTCAGGCAATTAAAGTATTCAATACAGTGAATTAAACATCTAGTTTTGTTTATCTTTTGTTGAAACTGAATTGAACATATAAGAAACCTATAATTATACAGGATGTCCTCATTTGTACCTGTCGTGGGGTATCTGTTGAGTTTCCAAGTGATTTGTTAATCACTTGTTCAATTAACGAGCTGTTTGTGTAATGGTATTTACACCCCACAAAAAACGACGATGTTTGAGGCTATAAGAGCGGGGGAAAGAAAATATTCGTCATGTGAAACAACTTTTAAATTTTTAGTGTTAATCATTAATTTCAGATTTTCTGACAACTGGTATACCTGTAGTTGTAGAAGCGGGTCCTGTGGTTGTTGGAATCAAAGGTGGACTTGTTCCCGGGGCTCCAGCTTGAGTGCCAGTAGTTGGGGCTGACGCTGTAGAAGATGTTCCAGAGGTAAACACAGGAGACGATGTAGGTGTTGTGGCTGGTTGTCCTGTGGTCACAGCTACAGAAAACAACACAGGCTTAGTACATATATTTTAACACATGCATATATAAATAAAAAACAATTTCGATTTCATCTGTTAATAAAGATGTCGATTTGTCTTCCACTAATGAAGCTGAAATATTATATATGTAAAAGGGAACATGTGCTATATTCCTGCACTGTCAAAATTCCAAATGACATGGAAGTTGTTTTATTAGTAATATAAGTTAAATCACATTTGATCAATTTGAAACAACCGAGTTCTTTTTATTTCAGTAGCCTTCTTCATAACAGCTTCAACCTCAACATTTTCAATCCATTTTGACAAATAATTACAAATTAAGACAATAGATAAATAGGTATAGTTAAAATATCAAGGATTTAAGGATTAAATTTATCAATATCTATCATCAATACATATGAATGAATGAAATATGGAAAATATAAGGTTGAATGCATTTGTATATATTGGTTATAATTTTATCGGGTTTACAAGAGCAGTTTATCAAATTTAATTGTGTTAATTTTATTGTACAAAAAGCACAACAACAGTAGTTACCTTTAATACAAGCCTCCACGACAATATTTTTTACAACCGGAGCAACGTTAGGAGTTGTTACTGGTATGATCGTCAATTTTATGTCGTCAGCCAACACAGGTTTTTTAAATTCCACTTCTGCTACACCAGTTGGTTTTACCTATTGAAATACATAGCCATATGAAATGTATTAATGATCCTTTAATGGAATACTCTATTGAATAGTCAAGTGTCATTTATTGGTACATGCCCCATAAATGGTTGAAATAACATATATAGTGTTGGATTTTGACAGACCAGTTATGGCTAAATGCAACTTTTTATTGCAAAACATATAATTGTTTCTGTGATGATTGGAAATAGTTATCAAAGGTACCAGGATTATAATTTTGTACGCTAGACGCGCGTTTCGTCTACAAAAGACTCATCAGTGACGCTCATATCAAAATATTTATAAAGCCAAACAAGTACAAAGTTGAAGAGCATTGAGGATCCAAAATTCCAAAAAGTTGTGCCAAAGTTTGTTGAATTTTCCTAATTATTGACATTGTGCATAATTGATTGACTTCATCGTCTAAAATTTATGTTAAAAAAACATGAAATCGTTTTTATATAATTTTTACCTTTAGTCGATGTTACAAGCCAAAATTTTACAATAATCCTTCTTTTACTACAAATTTCGTAAATTCTGTTTATGAATGTTTTACTTCTGATTGTAAACTACGTATGAACAAAGAATGCAAGAAAACAACATCATTTAGAAGGTAAAGTTTTTCCAGTTCCATTTGATTTTATATTGAACCATTAATACGATGAAAATACAGCGCTAGTTATTTACAAAGTCCATACACAAAATTCAAACACTTATGTATATGGTCTTACACTAAGAAGCCTAATGGCCTAACCAACGACACCAGAGTATGATGTAACGTAATTTTTCAACATTATTTGGTTGTACTAGAATATCAGAACTGCTTTTCGTGCTCTGTTTAGATAATGAATTGAAGTTGTCTTCTTTTTCATTGTTTCATTGATATTACCATAAGATGTGATTATTTATGTTCATACCTTAACAGTCTTCTCCTCAACTAAAACGCCGTCTTTATAAAGTTTGAAAACAACACTGTCAACAAGTTCTGTTTCAACAGCAATATTCATTATCGGAGTAGTGTCAGTTGGTTTTAATTCTAAAACAGGATTATCGTCACCAGGTGACGGTTTCCACCCTGTAGGTTTCAAAGCGTTTTCAGTACCATCTGGAGACGTTGGTGAAGTCACACTATCCAAAGTTATTGGGCCCTTTGTCGAATCATCCGGACAAATTTCCAACCCTAAAAAATCACATAGCATTAGTATAAATCCGAATATTAGGAATTTATATGATGGATGACTGTTAGTTACTATTAATATTGACATATTCATTTACTGACAACAGCAAGATAGTGATCATCTTGTAATCTTTATCGAACTTCCTGCAATATCATAAGGGCTTTTCGTTCAAAAGTTTGACCTGTTAGCAAACGAAATGTTTGACAGACCACTAGTCGTATTGGAATGTCGAGACCCTGAATATTTGTCCAATTGAGAAGATGTGGAACATTGAAGTAAATGGGAAATATATACTCCTTATGAAAGCGCTACCAGAATTTACGCCAAAATAAACCGACGATGTTTAGGGCTTAAAGAGCGAGGGAAACAAAATATTTGTCATGTGAAACAACTTTTAAAATTTCATCCAATATATCTAACGCTGTTTCACAAAACGAAAAAGCTGTACCAGGACATTATTAATGAAGAGATTTGAGCGAACTTTTAAACTTGAAACTGTACAAATAACGTCAGGAAATTGTTTTGTTGATAATTAGTTTCAGATTTTCTGACTATTAATATACCTGTAGTTGTAGAAGCGGGTCCTGTGGTTGTTGGAATCAAAGGTGGACTTGTTCCTGTGGCTCCAGCTTGAGTGCCAGTAGTTGGGGCTGACGCTGTAGATGGTGTTACAGAGGTAAACACAGGAGACGATGTAGGTGTTGTGGCCGGTTGTCCTGTGGTCACAGCTACAGAAAAAAATCACAGGCTTAGTACATATATTTTAACACATGCATGTATCACTAAAAACAAATTTGATTTCATCTATTAATAAAGTTGTCGATTTGTCCTCCGCTAATGAAGCTGAAATATTATATATGTAAAAGGGAACATGTGGTATTTTCCTGCACTGTCATATTTCAAAATGACATGGAAGTTGTTTTATTAGTAATATAAGTTAAATCACATTTGATTAATTTGAAACAACCGAGTTCTTTTTATTTCAGTAGCCTTCTTCATAACAGCTTCAACCTCAACATTTCCAATCCATTTTGACAAATAATTACAAATTAAGACAATAGATAAATTGGTATAGTTAAAATATCAAGGATTTAAGGATTAAATTTATCAATATCTATCATCAATACATATGAATGAATGAAATATGGAAAATATAAGGTTGAATGCATTTGTATATATTGGTTATAATTTTATCGGGTTTACAAGAGCAGTTTATCAAATTTAATTGTGTTAATGTTATTGTACAAAAAGCACAACAACAGTAGTTACCTTTAATACAAGCCTCCACGACAATATTTTTTACAATCGGAGCAACATTAGGAGTTGTTACTGGTATGATCGTCAATTTTATGTCGTCAGCCAACACAGGTTTTTTAAATTCCACTTCTGCTACACCAGTTGGTTTTACCTATTGAAATACATAGCCATATGAAATGTTTTAATGATCCTTTAATGGAATACTATATTGAATAGTCAAGTGTCATTTATTGGTACATGCCCCATAAATGGTTGAAATAACATATATAGTGTTGTTTTTTGACAGACCAGTTAAGGCTAAATGCAACTTTTTATTGCAAAACATATAATTGTTTCTGTGATGATTGGAAAGTTTGTTGAATTTTCCTAATTATTGACCATGTGCATAATCGATTGACTTCATCGTCTAAAATTTATGTTAAAAAAACATGAAATCGTTTTTATATCATTTTTACCTTTAGTCGATGTTACAAGCCAAAATTTTACAATAATCCTTCTTTTACTACAAATTTCGTAAATTCTGTTTATGAATGTTTTACTTCTGATTGTAAACAATGTATGAACAAAGAATGCAAGAAAACAACATCATTTAGAAGGTAACTTTTTTCCAGTTCAATTTGATTTAATATTGAACCATTAATACGATGAAAATACAGCGCTAGTTATTTACAAAGTCCATACACAAAATTCAAACACTTATGTATATGGTCTTACACTAAGAAGCCTAATGGCCTAACCAACGACACCAGAGTATGATGTAACGTAATTTTTCAACATTATTTGGTTGTACTAGAATATCAGAACTGCTTTTCGTGCTCTGTTTAGATAATGAATTGGAGTTGTCCTCTTTTTCATTGTTTCATTGATATTACCATAAGATATTATTATTTATGTTCATACCTTAACAGTCTTCTCCTCAACTAAAACGCCCTCTTTATAAAGTTTGAAAACAACACTGTCAACAAGTTCTGTTTCAACAGCAATATTCATTATCGGAGTAGTGTTAGTTGGTTTTAACTCCAAAACAGGACTTGTGTCACCAGGTGACGGTTTCCACCCTGTAGGTTTCAAAGCGTTTTCAGCACCATCTGGGGTCGTTGTTGAAGTCACACTATCCAAAGTTAATGAGCCCTTTGGCGAATCATCAGGACAAGTTTCCAAACCTACAAGTTCAAATAGCAATAGCATAAATAGAAATACAAGAAATACATATGATGAATGGCTGATAGTTACCATTCTCTCTGCAAGATTAGGAGGGCTTTTCGTTCAAAAAGTTGACCTGTTAGCAAACAAAACATGTGAAAGAAAATAGTGGTATTGGAATGTTTAGAACCTTAACATTTGTCCGATTGAGAGGATGAGTGATATCAAAAGTTTAACCCAAACAAGTTAATTGATGGACAAGATACTACTTTAATTTTCCTTTCGGTCGATATTTGTATTCCACGATTTTATCTTAGTATGGTACCATGGAAAAAGTTTACATTTCTATTCAATCAATCAATCGACCAGTTTAAAAAAGAAATCAAACTTGTAAAATTAGCCTAACATAGTTTACATTTTTTCAATATCTAGAAACGAGATATCTAAACTATATTTGAGGAATTGACTATAATTTCTTGTCAATTCAAAAATCAAGCATCTCGATAATACCTTTTTCAGAGAATGTCTTGTTTGTATTAGGGTAATTCGTTGGTACAAAGTACGATCCCCTCCTTAAGTCAAGACATTTGAATTAACAATTATGGCCTTTCTTTCAAAAGCAGGACCATCTCATTCAATATGTCTGTTAGTTCGATATGGGAGATACAACTGTTAATAATAGAAAAGTCAAATACTTTGATACTTTTGCTTGAAGAACTAGTCTCAACTTGAATGTACCCTCACGGAATGTTGATTTTTTTACTATTTGCATTTTATTCATTAGATTCTAGAATAGGTAGTTTCACAATAAGTTAGAAGCCCTGCTAATATTGCTGAATAAATTGATGTTGATACTAGTAATTTGAAAAGAGGTTACATGAAGATCTGTTTGAGAGACCAAGTTATATAACGTTGATTGTTAGAACCTCAGGCAATTTAAGTATTCAATACAGTGAATTAAACATCTAGTTTTGTTTATCTTTTGTTGAAACTGTTATCTGTTGAGTTTCCAAGTGATTTGTTAATCACTTGTTCAATTAACGAGCTGTTTATGTAATGGTATTTACACCCCACAAAAAACGACGATGTTTGAGGCGATAAGAGCGGGGGAAAGAAAATATTCGTCATGTGAAACAACTTTTAAATTTTTAGTGTTAATCATTAATTTCAGATTTTCTGACAATTGGTATACCTGTAGTTGTAGAAGCGGGTCCTGTGGTTGTTGGAATCATAGGTGGACTTGTTCCCGGGGCTCCAGCTTGAGTGCCAGTAGTTGGGGCTGACACTGAAGAAGATGTTCCAGAGGTAAACACAGGAGACGATGTAGGTGTTGTGGCTGGTTGTCCTGTGGTCACAGCTACAGAAAACAACACAGGCTTAGTACATATATTTTAACACATGCATATATAAATAAAAAACAATTTCGATTTCATCTGTTAATAAAGATGTCGATTTGTCTTCCACTAATGAAGCTGAAATATTATATATGTAAAAGGGAACATGTGCTATATTCCTGCACTGTCAAAATTCCAAATGACATGGAAGTTGTTTTATTAGTAATATAAGTTAAATCACATTTGATCAATTTGAAACAACCGAGTTCTTTTTATTTCAGTAGCCTTCTTCATAACAGCTTCAACCTCAACATTTTCAATCCATTTTGACAAATAATTACAAATTAAGACAATAGATAAATTGGTATAGTTAAAATATCAAGGATTTAAGGATTAAATTTATCAATATCTATCATCAATACATATGCATGAATGAAATATGGAAAATATAAGGTTGAATGCATTTGTATATATTGGTTATAATTTTATCGGGTTTACAAGAGCAGTTTATCAAATTTAATTGTGTTAATTTTATTGTACAAAAAGCACAACAACAGTAGTTACCTTTAATACAAGCCTCCACGACAATATTTTTTACAACCGGAGCAACATTAGGAGTTGTTACTGGTATGATCGTCAATTTTATGTCGTCAGCCAACACAGGTTTTTTAAATTCCACTTCTGCTACACCAGTTGGTTTTACCTATTAAAATACATAGCCATATGAAATGTATTAATGATCCTTTAATGGAATACTATATTGAATAGTCAAGTGTCATTTATTGGTACATGCCCCATAAATGGTTGAAATAACATATATAGTGTTGGATTTTGACAGACCAGTTATGGCTAAATGCAACTTTTTATTGCAAAACATATAATTGTTTCTGTGATGATTGGAAATAGTTATCAAAGGTACCAGGATTATAATTTTGTACGCTAGACGCGCGTTTCGTCTACATAAGACTCATCAGTGACGCTCATATCAAAATATTTATAAAGCCAAACAAGTACAAAGTTGAAGAGCATTGAGGATCCAAAATTCCAAAAAGTTGTGCTAAAGTTTGTTGAATTTTCCTAATTATTGACCTTGTGCATAATTGATTGACTTCATCGTCTAAAATTTATGTCAAAAAAACATGAAATAGTTTTTATATCATTTTTACCTTTAGTCGATGTTACAAGCCAAAATTTTACAATAATCCTTCTTTTACTACAAATTTCGTAAATTCTGTTTATGAATGTTTTACTTCTGATTGTAAACAACGTATGAACAAAGAATGCAAGAAAACAACATCATTTAGAAGGTAACTTTTTTCCAGTTCCATTTGATTTTATATTGAACCATTAATACGATGAAAATACAGCGCTAGTTATTTACAAAGTCCATACACAAAACTCAAACACTTATGTATATGGTCTTTCACTAAGAAACCTAATGCCCTAACCAACGACACCAGAGTATGATGTAACGTAATTTTTCAACATTATTTGGTTGTACTAGAATATCAGAACTGCTTTTCGTGCTCTGTTTAGATAATGAATTGAAGTTGTCTTCTTTTTCATTGTTTCATTGATATTACCATAAGATGTGATTATTTATGTTCATACCTTAACAGTCTTCTCCTCAACTAAAACGCCGTCTTTATAAAGTTTGAAAACAACACTGTCAACAAGTTCTGTTTCAACAGCAATATTCATTATCGGAGTAGTGTCAGTTGGTTTTAATTCTAAAACAGGATTATCGTCACTAGGTGACGGTTTCCACCCTGTAGGTTTCAAAGCGTTTTCAGTACCATCTGGAGACGTTGGTGAAGTCACACTATCCAAAGTTAATGAGCCCTTTGGCGAATCATCAGGACAAGTTTCCAAACCTACAAGTTCAAATAGCAATAGCATAAATAGAAATACAAGAAATACATATGATGAATGGCTGATAGTTACCATTCTCCCTGCAAGATTAGGAGGGCTTTTCGTTCAAAAGTTTGACCTGTTAGCAAACAAAACATGTGAAAGAAAATAGTGGTATTGGAATGTTTAGAACCTTAACATTTGTCCGATTGAGAGGATGAGTGATGTCAAAAGTTTAACCCAAACAAGTTAATTGATGGACAAGATACTACTTTAATTTTCCTTTCGGTCGATATTTGTATTCCACGATTTTATCTTAGTATGGTACCATGGAAAAAGTTTACATTTCTATTCAATCAATCGATCGACCAGTTTAAAAAAGAAATCAAACTTGTAAAATTAGCCTAACATAGTTTACATTTTTTCAATATCTAGAAACGAGATATCTAAACTATATTTGAGGAATTGACTATAATTTCTTGTCAATTCAAAAATCAAGCATCTCGATAATACCTTTTTCAGAGAATGTCTTGTTTGTATTAGGGTAATTCGTTGGTACACAGTACGATCCCCTCCTTAAGTCAAGACATTTGAATTAACAATTATGGCCTTTCTTTCTTAAGAAACAAAGCAGGACCATCTCATTCAATATGTCTGTTAGTTCGATATGGGAGATACAACTGTTAATAATAGAAAAGTCAAATACTTTGATACTATTGCTTGAAGAACTAGTCTCAACTTGAATGTACCCTCACGGAATGTTGATTTTTTTACTATTTGCATTTTATTCATTAGATTCTAGAATAGGTAGTTTCACAATAAGTTGGAAGCCCGGCTAATATTGCTGAATAAATTGATGTTGATACTAGTAATTTGAAAAGAGGTTACAAGAAGATCTGTTTGAGAGACCAAGTTATATAACGTTGATTGTTAGAACCTCAGGCAATTTAAGTATTCAATACAGTGAATTAAACATCTAGTTTTGTTTATCTTTTGTTGAAACTGAATTGAACATATAAGAAACCTATAATTATACAGGATGTCCTCATTTGTACCTGTCGTGGGGTATCTGTTGAGTTTCCAAGTGATTTGTTAATCAATTGTTCAATTAACGAGCTGTTTATGTAATGGTATTTACACCCTACAAAAAACGACGATGTTTGAGGCTATAAGAGCGGGGGAAAGAAAATATTCGTCATGTGAAACAACTTTTAAATTTTTAGTGTTAATCATTAATTTCAGATTTTCTGACAATTGGTATACCTGTAGTTGTAGAAGCGGGTCCTGTGGTTGTTGGAATCAAAGGTGGACTTGTTCCCGGGGCTCCAGCTTGAGTGCCAGTAGTTGGGGCTGACGCTGTAGAAGATGTTCCAGAGGTAAACACAGGAGACGATGTAGGTGTTGTGGCTGGTTGTCCTGTGGTCACAGCTACAGAAAACAACACAGGCTTAGTACATATATTTTAACACATGCATATATAAATAAAAAACAATTTCGATTTCATCTGTTAATAAAGATGTCGATTTGTCTTCCACTAATGAAGCTGAAATATTATATATGTAAAAGGGAACATGTGCTATATTCCTGTACTGTCAAAATTCCAAATGACATGGAAGTTGTTTTATTATTAATATAAGTTAAATCACATTTGATCAATTTGAAACAACCGAGTTTTTTTTATTTCAGTAGCCTTCTTCATAACAGCTTCAACCTCAACATTTTCAATCCATTTTGACAAATAATTACAAATTAAGACAATAGATAAATTGGTATAGTTAAAATATCAAGGATTAAAGGATTAAATTTATCAATATCTATCATCAATACATATGAATGAATGAAATATGGAAAATTTAAGGTTGAATGCATTTGTATATATTGGTTATAATTTTATCGGGTTTACAAGAGCAGTTGATCAAATTTAATTGTGTTAATTTTATTGTACAAAAAGCACAACAACAGTAGTTACCTTTAATACAAGCCTCCACGACAATATTTTTTACAACCGGAGCAACATTAGGAGTTGTTACTGGTATGATCGTCAATTTTATGTCGTCAGCCAACACAGGTTTTTTAAATTCCACTTCTGCTACACCAGTTGGTTTTACCTATTGAAATACATAGCCATATGAAATGTATTAATGATCCTTTAATGGAATACTATATTGAATAGTCAAGTGTCATTTATTGGTACATGCCCCATAAATGGTTGAAATAACATATATAGTGTTGATTTTTGACAGACCAGTTATGGCTAAATGCAACTTTTTATTGCAAAACATATAATTGTTTCTGTGATGATTGGAAATAGTTATCAAAGGTACCAGGATTATAATTTTGTACGCTAGACGCGCGTTTCGTCTACATAAGACTAATCAGTGACGCTCATATCAAAATATTTATAAAGCCAAACAAGTACAAAGTTGAAGAGCATTGAGGATCCAAAATTCCAAAAGGTTGTGCCAAAGTTTGTTGAATTTTCCTAATTTTTGACCTTGTGCATAATTGATTGACTTCATCGTCTAAAATTTATGTTAAAAAAACATGAAATCGTTTTTATATCATTTTTACCTTTAGTCGATGTTACAAGCCAAATTTTACAATAATCCTTCTTTTACTACAAATATCGTAAATTCTGTTTATGAATGTTTTACTTCTGATTGTAAACAACGTATGAACAAAGAATGCAAGAAAACAACATCATTTAGAAGGTAACTTTTTTCCAGTTCAATTTGATTTAATATTGAACCATTAATACGATGAAAATACAGCGCTAGTTATTTACAAAGTCCATACACAAAATTCAAACACTTATGTATATGGTCTTACACTAAGAAGCCTAATAGCCTAACCAACGACACCAGAGTATGATGTAACGTAATTTTTCAACATTATTTGGTTGTACTAGAATATCAGAACTGCTTTTCGTGCTCTGTTTAGATAATGAATTGGAGTTGTCTTCTTTTTCATTGTTTCATTGATATTACCATAAGATGTGATTATTTATGTTCATACCTTAACAGTCTTCTCCTCAACTAAAACGCCGTCTTTATAAAGTTTGAAAACAACACTGTCAACAAGTTCTGTTTCAACAGCAATATTCATTATCGGAGTAGTGTCAGTTGGTTTTAATTCTAAAACAGGATTATCGTCACCAGGTGACGGTTTCCACCCTGTAGGTTTCAAAGCGTTTTCAGTACCATCTGGAGACGTTGGTGAAGTCACACTATCCAAAGTTATTGGGCCCTTTGTCGAATCATCCGGACAAATTTCCAACCCTAAAAAACCACATAGCATTAGTATAAATCCGAATATTAGGAATTTATATGATGGATGACTGTTAGTTACTATTAATATTGACATATTCATTTACTGACAACAGCAAGATAGTGATCATCTTGTAATCTTTATCGAACTTCCTGCAATATCATAAGGGCTTTTCGTTCAAAAGTTTGACCTGTTAGCAAACGAAATGTTTGACAGACCACTAGTCGTATTGGAATGTCGAGACCCTGAATATTTGTCCAATTGAGAAGATGTGGAACATTGAAGTAAATGGGAAATATATACTCCTTATGAAAGCGCTACCAGAATTTACACACCAAAATAAACCGACGATGTTTAGGGCTTAAAGAGCGAGGGAAACAAAATATTTGTCATGTGAAACAACTTTTAAAATTTCATCCAATATATCTAACGCTGTTTCACAAAACGAAAAAGCTGTACCAGGACATTATTAATGAAGAGATTTGAGCGAACTTTTAAACTTGAAACTGTACAAATAACGTCAGGAAATTGTTTTGTTGATAAGTAGTTTCAGATTTTCTGACTATTAATATACCTGTAGTTGTAGAAGCGGGTCCTGTGGTTGTTGGAATCAAAGGTGGACTTGTTCCTGTGGCTCCAGCTTGAGTGCCAGTAGTTGGGGCTGACGCTGTAGATGGTGTTACAGAGGTAAACACAGGAGACGATGTAGGTGTTGTGGCCGGTTGTCCTGTGGTCACAGCTACAGAAAAAAATCACAGGCTTAGTACATATATTTTAACACATGCATATATCACTAAAAACAAATTTGATTTCATCTATTAATAAAGTTGTCGATTTGTCCTCCGCTAATTAAGCTGAAATATTATATATGTAAAAGGGAACATGTGGTATTTTCCGGCACTGTCATATTTCAAAATGACATGGAAGTTGTTTTATTAGTAATATAAGTTAAATCACATTTGATCAATTTGAAACAACCGAGTTCTTTTTATTTCAGTAGCCTTCTTCATAACAGCTTCAACCTCAACATTTCCAATCCATTTTGACAAATAATTACAAATTAAGACAATAGATAAATTGGTATAGTTAAAATATCAAGGATTTAAGGATTAAATTTATCAATATCTATCATCAATACATATGAATGAATGAAATATGGAAAATATAAGGTTGAATGCATTTGTATATATTGGTTATAATTTTATCGGGTTTACAAGAGCAGTTTATCAAATTTAATTGTGTTAATTTTATTGTACAAAAAGCACAACAACAGTAGTTACCTTTAATACAAGCCTCCACGACAATATTTTTTACAACCGGAGCAACATTAGGAGTTGTTACTGGTATGATCGTCAATTTTATGTCGTCAGCCAACACAGGTTTTTTAAATTCCACTTCTGCTACACCAGTTGGTTTTACCTATTGAAATACATAGCCATATGAAATGTATTAATGATCCTTTAATGGAATACTATATTGAATAGTCAAGTGTCATTTATTGGTACATGCCCCATAAATGGTTGAAATAACATATATAGTGTTGATTTTTGACAGACCAGTTAAGGCTAAATGCAACTTTTTATTGCAAAACATATAATTGTTTCTGTGATGATTGGAAAGTTTGTTGAATTTTCCTAATTATTGACCATGTGCATAATCGATTGACTTCATCGTCTAAAATTTATGTTAAAAAAACATGAAATCGTTTTTATATCATTTTTACCTTTAGTCGATGTTACAAGCCAAAATTTTACAATAATCCTTCTTTTACTACAAATTTCGTAAATTCTGTTTATGAATGTTTTACTTCTGATTGTAAACAACGTATGAACAAAGAATGCAAGAAAACAACATCATTTAGAAGGTAACTTTTTTCCAGTTCAATTTGATTTAATATTGAACCATTAATACGATGAAAATACAGCGCTAGTTATTTACAAAGTCCATACACAAAATTCAAACACTTATGTATATGGTCTTACACTAAGAAGCCTAATGGCCTAACCAACGACACCAGAGTATGATGTAACGTAATTTTTCAACATTATTTGGTTGTACTAGAATATCAGAACTGCTTTTCGTGCTCTGTTTAGATAATGAATTGGAGTTGTCTTCTTTTTCATTGTTTCATTGATATTACCATAAGATGTGATTATTTATGTTCATACCTTAACAGTCTTCTCCTCAACTAAAACGCCGTCTTTATAAAGTTTGAAAACAACACTGTCAACAAGTTCTGTTTCAACAGCAATATTCATTATCGGAGTAGTGTCAGTTGGTTTTAACTCCAAAACAGGACTTGTGTCACCAGGTGACGGTTTCCACCCTGTAGGTTTCAAAGCGTTTTCAGCACCATCTGGGGTCGTTGTTGAAGTCACACTATCCAAAGTTAATGAGCCCTTTGGCGAATCATCAGGACAAGTTTCCAAACCTACAAGTTCAAATAGCAATAGCATAAATAGAAATACAAGAAATACATATGATGAATGGCTAATAGTTACCATTCTCCCTGCAAGATTAGGAGAGCTTTTCGTTCAAAAGTTTGACCTGTTAGCAAACAAAACATGTGAAAGAAAATAGTGGTATTGGAATGTTTAGAACCTTAACATTTGTCCGATTGAGAGGATGAGTGATGTCAAAAGTTTAACCCAAACAAGTTAATTGATGGACAAGATACTACTTTAATTTTCCTTTCGGTCGATATTTGTATTCCACGATTTTATCTTAGTATGGTACTATGGAAAAAGTTTACATTTCTATTCAATCAATCAATCGACCAGTTTAAAAAAGAAATCAAACTTGTAAAATTAGCCTAACATAGTTTACATTTTTTCAATATCTAGAAACGAGATATCTAAACTATATTTGAGGAATTGACTATAATTTCTTGTCAATTCAAAAATCAAGCATCTCGATAATACCTTTTTCAGAGAATGTCTTGTTTGTATTAGGGTAATTCGTTGGTACACAGTACGATCCCCTCCTTAAGTCAAGACATTTGAATTAACAATTATGGCCTTTCTTTCTTAAGAAACAAAGCAGGACCATCTCATTCAATATGTCTGTTAGTTCGATATGGGAGATACAACTGTTAATAATAGAAAAGTCAAATACTTTGATACTTTTGCTTGAAGAACTAGTCTCAACTTGAATGTACCCTCACGGAATGTTGATTTTTTTACTATTTGCATTTTATTCATTAGATTCTAGAATAGGTAGTTTCACAATAAGTTGGAAGCCCGGCTAATATTGCTGAATAAATTGATGTTGATACTAGTAATTTGAAAAGAGGTTACATAAAGATCTGTTTGAGAGACCAAGTTATATAACGTTGATTGTTAGAACCTCAGGCAATTTAAGTATTCAATACAGTGAATTAAACATCTATTTTTGGATATCTTTTGTTGAAACTGAATTGAACATATAAGAAACCTATAATTATACAGGATGTCCTCATTTGTACCTGTCGAGGGGTATCTGTTGAGTTTCCAAGTGATTTGTTAATCACTTGTTCAATTAACGAGCTGTTTATGTAATGGTATTTACACCCCACAAAAAACGACGATGTTTGAGGCTATAAGAGCGGGGGAAAGAAAATATTCGTCATGTGAAACAACTTTTAAATTTTTAGTGTTAATCATTAATTTCAGATTTTCTGACAATTGGTATACCTGTAGTTGTAGAAGCGGGTCCTGTGGTTGTTGGAATCAAAGGTGGACTTGTTCCCGGGGCTCCAGCTTGAGTGCCAGTAGTTGGGGCTGACGCTGTAGAAGATGTTCCAGAGGTAAACACAGGAGACGATGTAGGTGTTGTGGCTGGTTGTCCTGTGGTCACAGCTACAGAAAACAACACAGGCTTAGTACATATATTTTAACACATGCATATATAAATAAAAAACAATTTCGATTTCATCTGTTAATAAAGATGTCGATTTGTCTTCCACTAATGAAGCTGAAATATTATATATGTAAAAGGGAACATGTGCTATATTCCTGCACTGTCAAAATTCCAAATGACATGGAAGTTGTTTTATTAGTAATATAAGTTAAATCACATTTGATCAATTTGAAACAACCGAGTTCTTTTTATTTCAGTAGCCTTCTTCATAACAGCTTCAACCTCAACATTTTCAATCCATTTTGACACATAATTACAAATTAAGACAATAGATAAATTGGTATAGTTAAAATATCAAGGATTTAAGGATTAAATTTATCAATATCTATCATCAATACATATGAATGAATGAAATATGGAAAATATAAGGTTGAATGCATTTGTATATATTGGTTATAATTTTATCGGGTTTACAAGAGCAGTTTATCAAATTTAATTGTGTTAATTTTATTGTACAAAAAGCACAACAACAGTAGTTACCTTTAATACAAGCCTCCACGACAATATTTTTTACAACCGGAGCAACATTAGGAGTTGTTACTGGTATGATCGTCAATTTTATGTCGTCAGCCAACACCGGTTTTTTAAATTCCACTTCTGCTACACCAGTTGGTTTTACCTATTGAAATACATAGCCATATGAAATGTATTAATGATCCTTTAATGGAATACTATATTGAATAGTCAAGTGTCATTTATTGGTACATGCCCCATAAATGGTTGAAATAACATATATAGTGTTGGATTTTGACAGACTAGTTATGGCTAAATGCAACTTTTTATTGCAAAACATATAATTGTTTCTGTGATGATTGGAAATAGTTATCAAAGGTACCAGGATTATAATTTTGTACGCTAGACGCGCGTTTCGTCTACATAAGACTCATCAGTGACGCTCATATCAAAATATTTATAAAGCCAAACAAGTACAAAGTTGAAGAGCATTGAGGATCCAAAATTCCAAAAAGTTGTGCCAAAGTTTGTTGAATTTTCCTAATTATTGACCTTGTGCATAATTGATTGACTTCATCGTCTAAAATTTATGTTAAAAAAACATGAAATCGTTTTTATATCATTTTTACCTTTAGTCGATGTTACAAGCCAAAATTTTACAATAATCCTTCTTTTACTACAAATTTCGTAAATTCTGTTTATGAATGTTTTACTTCTGATTGTAAACAACGTATGAACAAAGAATGCAAGAAAACAACATCATTTAGAAGGTAACTTTTTTCCAGTTCCATTTGATTTTATATTGAACCATTAATACGATGAAAATACAGCGCTAGTTATTTACAAAGTCCATAAACAAAATTCAAACACTTATGTATATGGTCTTACACTAAGAAGCCTAATGGCCTAACCAACGACACCAGAGTATGATGTAACGTAATTTTTCAACATTATTTGGTTGTACTAGAATATCAGAACTGCTTTTCGTGCTCTGTTTAGATAATGAATTGAAGTTGTCTTCTTTTTCATTGTTTCATTGATATTACCATAAGATGTGATTATTTATGTTCATACCTTAACAGTCTTCTCCTCAACTAAAACGCCGTCTTTATAAAGTTTGAAAACAACACTGTCAACAAGTTCTGTTTCAACAGCAATATTCATTATCGGAGTAGAGTCAGTTGGTTTTAATTCTAAAACAGGATTATCGTCACCAGGTGACGGTTTCCACCCTGTAGGTTTCAAAGCGTTTTCAGTACCATCTGGAGACGTTGGTGAAGTCACACTATCCAAAGTTATTGGGCCCTTTGTCGAATCATCCGGACAAATTTCCAACCCTAAAAAACCACATAGCATTAGTATAAATCCGAATATTAGGAATTTATATGATGGATGACTGTTAGTTACTATTAATATTGACATATTCATTTACTGACAACAGCAAGATAGTGATCATCTTGTAATCTTTATCGAACTTCCTGCAATATCATAAGGGCTTTTCGTTCAAAAGTTTGACCTGTTAGCAAACGAAATGTTTGACAGACCACTAGTCGTATTGAATGTCGAGACCCTGAATATTTGTCCAATTGAGAAGATGTGGAACATTGAAGTAAATGGGAAATATATACTCCTTATGAAAGCGCTACCAGAATTTACACCAAAATAAACCGACGATGTTTAGGGCTTAAAGAGCGAGGGAAACAAAATATTTGTCATGTGAAACAACTTTTAAAATTTCATCCAATATATCTAACGCTGTTTCACAAAACGAAAAAGCTGTACCAGGACATTATCAATGAAGAGATTTGAGCGAACTTTTAAACTTGAAACTGTACAAATAACGTCAGGAAATTGTTTTGTTGATAATTAGTTTCAGACTTTCTGACTATTAATATACCTGTAGTTGTAGAAGCGGGTCCTGTGGTTGTTGGAATCAAAGGTGGACTTGTTCCTGTGGCTCCAGCTTGAGTGCCAGTAGTTGGGGCTGACGCTGTAGATGGTGTTACAGAGGTAAACACAGGAGACGATGTAGGTGTTGTGGCCGGTTGTCCTGTGGTCACAGCTACAGAAAAAAATCACGGGCTTAGTACATATATTTTAACACATGCATATATCACTAAAAACAAATTTGATTTCATCTATTAATAAAGTTGTCGATTTGTCCTCCGCTAATTAAGCTGAAATATTATATATGTAAAAGGGAACATGTGGTATTTTCCGGCACTGTCATATTTCAAAATGACATGGAAGTTGTTTTATTAGTAATATAAGTTAAATCACATTTGATCAATTTGAAACAACCGAGTTCTTTTTATTTCAGTAGCCTTCTTCATAACAGCTTCAACCTCAACATTTCCAATCCATTTTGACAAATAATTACAAATTAAGACAATAGATAAATTGGTATAGTTAAAATATCAAGGATTAAAGGATTAAATTTATCAATATCTATCATCAATACATATGAATGAATGAAATATGGAAAATATAAGGTTGAATGCATTTGTATATATTGGTTATAATTTTATCTGGTTTACAAGAGCAGTTTATCAAATTTAATTGTGTTAATGTTATTGTACAAAAAGCACAACAACAGTAGTTACCTTTAATACAAGCCTCCACGACAATATTTTTTACAATCGGAGCAACATTAGGAGTTGTTACTGGTATGATCGTCAATTTTATGTCGTCAGCCAACACAGGTTTTTTAAATTCCACTTCTGCTACACCAGTTGGTTTTACCTATTGAAATACATAGCCATATGAAATGTATTAATGATCCTTTAATGGAATACTATATTGAATAGTCAAGTGTCATTTATTGGTACATGCCCCATAAATGATTGAAATAACATATATAGTGTTGATTTTTGACAGACCAGTTAAGGCTAAATGCAACTTTTTATTGCAAAACATATAATTGTTTCTGTGATGATTGGAAAGTTTGTTGAATTTTCCTAATTATTGACCATGTGCATAATCGATTGACTTCATCGTCTAAAATTTATGTTAAAAAAACATGAAATCGTTTTTATATCATTTTTACCTTTAGTCGATGTTACAAGCCAAAATTTTACAATAATCCTTCTTTTACTACAAATTTCGTAAATTCTGTTTATGATATTTTACTTCTGATTGTAAACAACGTATGAACAAAGAATGCAAGAAAACAATAACATTTAGTAGGTAACTTTTTTCCAGTTCAATTTGATTTAATATTGAACCATTAATACGATGAAAATACAGCGCTAGTTATTTACAAAGTCCATACACAAAATTCAAACACTTATGTATATGGTCTTACACTAAGAAGCCTAATGGCCTAACAAACGACACCAGAGTATGATGTAACGTAATTTTTCAACATTATTTGGTTGTACTAGAATATCAGAACTGCTTTTCGTGCTCTGTTTAGATAATGAATTGGAGTTGTCTTCTTTTTCATTGTTTCATTGATATTACCATAAGATGTGATTATTTATGTTCATACCTTAACAGTCTTCTCCTCAACTAAAACGCCGTCTTTATAAAGTTTGAAAACAACACTGTCAACAAGTTCTGTTTCAACAGCAATATTCATTATCGGAGTAGTGTCAGTTGGTTTTAACTCCAAAACAGGACTTGTGTCACCAGGTGACGGTTTCCACCCTGTAGGTTTCAAAGCGTTTTCAGCACCATCTGGGGTCGTTGTTGAAGTCACACTATCCAAAGTTAATGAGCCCTTTGGCGAATCATCAGGACAAGTTTCCAAACCTACAAGTTCAAATAGCAATAGCATAAATAGAAATACAAGAAATACATATGATGAATGGCTGATAGTTACCATTCTCCCTGCAAGATTAGGAGAGCTTTTCGTTCAAAAGTTTGACCTGTTAGCAAACAAAACATGTGAAAGAAAATAGTGGTATTGGAATGTTTAGAACCTTAACATTTGTCCGATTGAGAGGATGAGTGATGTCAAAAGTTTAACCCAAACAAGTTAATTGATGGACAAGATACTACTTTAATTTTCCTTTCGGTCGATATTTGTATTCCACGATTTTATCTTAGTATGGTACCATGGAAAAAGTTTACATTTCTATTCAATCAATCAATCGACCAGTTTAAAAAAGAAATCAAACTTGTAAAATTAGCCTAACATAGTTTACATTTTTTCAATATCTAGAAACGAGATATCTAAACTATATTTGAGGAATTGACTATAATTTCTTGTCAATTCAAAAATCAAGTATCTCGATAATACCTTTTTCAGAGAATGTCTTGTTTGTATTAGGGTAATTCGTTGGTACACAGTACGATCCCCTCCTTAAGTCAAGACATTTGAATTAACAATTATGGCCTTTCTTTCTTAAGAAACAAAGCAGGACCATCTCATTCAATATGTCTGTTAGTTCGATATGGGAGATACAACTGTTAATAATAGAAAAGTCAAATACTTTGATACTTTTGCTTGAAGAACTAGTCTCAACTTGAATGTACCCTCACGGAATGTTGATTTTTTTACTATTTGCATTTTATTCATTAGATTCTAGAATAGGTAGTTTCACAATAAGTTGGAAGCCCGGCTAATATTGCTGAATAAATTGATGTTGATACTAGTAATTTGAAAAGAGGTTACATGAAGATCTGTTTGAGAGACCAAGTTATATAACGTTGATTGTTAGAACCTCAGGCAATTTAAGTATTCAATACAGTGAATTAAACATCTAGTTTTGTTTATCTTTTGTTGAAACTGAATTGAACATATAAGAAACCTATAATTATACAGGATGTCCTCATTTGTACCTGTCGTGGGGTATCTGTTGAGTTTCCAAGTGATTTGTTAATCACTTGTTCAATTAACGAGCTGTTTATGTAATGGTATTTACACCCCACAAAAAACGACGATGTTTGAGGCTATAAGAGCGGGGGAAAGAAAATATTCGTCATGTGAAACAACTTTTAAATTTTTAGTGTTAATCATTAATTTCAGATTTTCTGACAATTGGTATACCTGTAGTTGTAGAAGCGGGTCCTGTGGTTGTTGGAATCAAAGGTGGACTTGTTCCCGGGGCTCCAGCTTGAGTGCCAGTAGTTGGGGCTGACGCTGTAGAAGATGTTCCAGAGGTAAACACAGGAGACGATGTAGGTGTTGTGGCTGGTTGTCCTGTGGTCACAGCTACAGAAAACAACACAGGCTTAGTACATATATTTTAACACATGCATATATAAATAAAAAACAATTTCGATTTCATCTGTTAATAAAGATGTCGATTTGTCTTCCACTAATGAAGCTGAAATATTATATATGTAAAAGGGAACATGTGCTATATTCCTGCACTGTCAAAATTCCAAATGACATGGAAGTTGTTTTATTAGTAATATAAGTTAAATCACATTTGATCAATTTGAAACAACCGAGTTCTTTTTATTTCAGTAGCCTTCTTCATAACAGCTTCAACCTCAACATTTTCAATCCATTTTGACAAATAATTACAAATTAAGACAATAGATAAATTGGTATAGTTAAAATATCAAGGATTTAAGGATTAAATTTATCAATATCTATCATCAATACATATGAATGAATGAAATATGGAAAATATAAGGTTGAATGCATTTGTATATATTGGTTATAATTTTATCGGGTTTACAAGAGCAGTTTATCAAATTTAATTGTGTTAATTTTATTGTACAAAAAGCACAACAACAGTAGTTACCTTTAATACAAGCCTCCACGACAATATTTTTTACAACCGGAGCAACATTAGGAGTTGTTACTGGTATGATCGTCAATTTTATGTCGTCAGCCAACACCGTTTTTTTAAATTCCACTTCTGCTACACCAGTTGGTTTTACCTATTGAAATACATAGCCATATGAAATGTATTAATGATCCTTTAATGGAATACTATATTGAATAGTCAAGTGTCATTTATTGGTACATGCCCCATAAATGGTTGAAATAACATATATAGTGTTGGATTTTGACAGACTAGTTATGGCTAAATGCAACTTTTTATTGCAAAACATATAATTGTTTCTGTGATGATTGGAAATAGTTATCAAAGGTACCAGGATTATAATTTTGTACGCTAGACGCGCGTTTCGTCTACATAAGACTCATCAGTGACGCTCATATCAAAATATTTATAAAGCCAAACAAGTACAAAGTTGAAGAGCATTGAGGATCCAAAATTCCAAAAAGTTGTGCCAAAGTTTGTTGAATTTTCCTAATTATTGACCTTGTGCATAATTGATTGACTTCATCGTCTAAAATTTATGTTAAAAAAACATGAAATCGTTTTTATATCATTTTTACCTTTAGTCGATGTTACAAGCCAAAATTTTACAATAATCCTTCTTTTACTACAAATTTCGTAAATTCTGTTTATGAATGTTTTACTTCTGATTGTAAACAACGTATGAACAAAGAATGCAAGAAAACAACATCATTTAGAAGGTAACTTTTTTCCAGTTCCATTTGATTTTATATTGAACCATTAATACGATGAAAATACAGCGCTAGTTATTTACAAAGTCCATAAACAAAATTCAAACACTTATGTATATGGTCTTACACTAAGAAGCCTAATGGCCTAACCAACGACACCAGAGTATGATGTAACGTAATTTTTCAACATTATTTGGTTGTACTAGAATATCAGAACTGCTTTTCGTGCTCTGTTTAGATAATGAATTGGAGTTGTCTTCTTTTTCATTGTTTCATTGATATTACCATAAGATGTGATTATTTATGTTCATACCTTAACAGTCTTCTCCTCAACTAAAACGCCGTCTTTATAAAGTTTGAAAACAACACTGTCAACAAGTTCTGTTTCAACAGCAATATTCATTATCGGAGTAGTGTCAGTTGGTTTTAACTCCAAAACAGGACTTGTGTCACCAGGTGACGGTTTCCACCCTGTAGGTTTCAAAGCGTTTTCAGCACCATCTGGGGTCGTTGTTGAAGTCACACTATCCAAAGTTAATGAGCCCTTTGGCGAATCATCAGGACAAGTTTCCAAACCTACAAGTTCAAATAGCAATAGCATAAATAGAAATACAAGAAATACATATGATGAATGGCTGATAGTTACCATTCTCCCTGCAAGATTAGGAGAGCTTTTCGTTCAAAAGTTTGACCTGTTAGCAAACAAAACATGTGAAAGAAAATAGTGGTATTGGAATGTTTAGAACCTTAACATTTGTCCGATTGAGAGGATGAGTGATGTCAAAAGTTTAACCCAAACAAGTTAATTGATGGACAAGATACTACTTTAATTTTCCTTTCGGTCGATATTTGTATTCCACGATTTTATCTTAGTATGGTACCATGGAAAAAGTTTACATTTCTATTCAATCAATCAATCGACCAGTTTAAAAAAGAAATCAAACTTGTAAAATTAGCCTAACATAGTTTACATTTTTTCAATATCTAGAAACGAGATATCTAAACTATATTTGAGGAATTGACTATAATTTCTTGTCAATTCAAAAATCAAGCATCTCGATAATACCTTTTTCAGAGAATGTCTTGTTTGTATTAGGGTAATTCGTTGGTACACAGTACGATCCCCTCCTTAAGTCAAGACATTTGAATTAACAATTATGGCCTTTCTTTCTTAAGAAACAAAGCAGGACCATCTCATTCAATATGTCTGTTAGTTCGATATGGGAGATACAACTGTTCGATAATACCTTTTTCAGAGAATGTCTTGTTTGTATTAGGGTAATTCGTTGGTACACAGTACGATCCCCTCCTTAAGTCAAGACATTTGAATTAACAATTATGGCCTTTCTTTCTTAAGAAACAAAGCAGGACCATCTCATTCAATATGTCTGTTAGTTCGATATGGGAGATACAACTGTTAATAATAGAAAAGTCAAATACTTTGATACTTTTGCTTGAAGAACTAGTCTCAACTTGAATGTACCCTCACGGAATGTTGATTTTTTTACTATTTGCATTTTATTCATTAGATTCTAGAATAGGTAGTTTCACAATAAGTTGGAAGCCCGGCTAATATTGCTGAATAAATTGATGTTGATACTAGTAATTTGAAAAGAGGTTACATGAAGATCTGTTTGAGAGACCAAGTTATATAACGTTGATTGTTAGAACCTCAGGCAATTTAAGTATTCAATACAGTGAATTAAACATCTAGTTTTGTTTATCTTTTGTTGAAACTGAATTGAACATATAAGAAACCTATAATTATACAGGATGTCCTCATTTGTACCTGTCGTGGGGTATCTGTTGAGTTTCCAAGTGATTTGTTAATCACTTGTTCAATTAACGAGCTGTTTATGTAATGGTATTTACACCCCACAAAAAACGACGATGTTTGAGGCTATAAGAGCGGGGGAAAGAAAATATTCGTCATGTGAAACAACTTTTAAATTTTTAGTGTTAATCATTAATTTCAGATTTTCTGACAATTGGTATACCTGTAGTTGTAGAAGCGGGTCCTGTGGTTGTTGGAATCAAAGGTGGACTTGTTCCCGGGGCTCCAGCTTGAGTGCCAGTAGTTGGGGCTGACGCTGTAGAAGATGTTCCAGAGGTAAACACAGGAGACGATGTAGGTGTTGTGGCTGGTTGTCCTGTGGTCACAGCTACAGAAAACAACACAGGCTTAGTACATATATTTTAACACATGCATATATAAATAAAAAACAATTTCGATTTCATCTGTTAATAAAGATGTCGATTTGTCTTCCACTAATGAAGCTGAAATATTATATATGTAAAAGGGAACATGTGCTATATTCCTGCACTGTCAAAATTCCAAATGACATGGAAGTTGTTTTATTAGTAATATAAGTTAAATCACATTTGATCAATTTGAAACAACCGAGTTCTTTTTATTTCAGTAGCCTTCTTCATAACAGCTTCAACCTCAACATTTTCAATCCATTTTGACACATAATTACAAATTAAGACAATAGATAAATTGGTATAGTTAAAATATCAAGGATTTAAGGATTAAATTTATCAATATCTATCATCAATACATATGAATGAATGAAATATGGAAAATATAAGGTTGAATGCATTTGTATATATTGGTTATAATTTTATCGGGTTTACAAGAGCAGTTTATCAAATTTAATTGTGTTAATTTTATTGTACAAAAAGCACAACAACAGTAGTTACCTTTAATACAAGCCTCCACGACAATATTTTTTACAACCGGAGCAACATTAGGAGTTGTTACTGGTATGATCGTCAATTTTATGTCGTCAGCCAACACCGGTTTTTTAAATTCCACTTCTGCTACACCAGTTGGTTTTACCTATTGAAATACATAGCCATATGAAATGTATTAATGATCCTTTAATGGAATACTATATTGAATAGTCAAGTGTCATTTATTGGTACATGCCCCATAAATGGTTGAAATAACATATATAGTGTTGGATTTTGACAGACTAGTTATGGCTAAATGCAACTTTTTATTGCAAAACATATAATTGTTTCTGTGATGATTGGAAATAGTTATCAAAGGTACCAGGATTATAATTTTGTACGCTAGACGCGCGTTTCGTCTACATAAGACTCATCAGTGACGCTCATATCAAAATATTTATAAAGCCAAACAAGTACAAAGTTGAAGAGCATTGAGGATCCAAAATTCCAAAAAGTTGTGCCAAAGTTTGTTGAATTTTCCTAATTATTGACCTTGTGCATAATTGATTGACTTCATCGTCTAAAATTTATGTTAAAAAAACATGAAATCGTTTTTATATCATTTTTACCTTTAGTCGATGTTACAAGCCAAAATTTTACAATAATCCTTCTTTTACTACAAATTTCGTAAATTCTGTTTATGAATGTTTTACTTCTGATTGTAAACAACGTATGAACAAAGAATGCAAGAAAACAACATCATTTAGAAGGTAACTTTTTTCCAGTTCCATTTGATTTTATATTGAACCATTAATACGATGAAAATACAGCGCTAGTTATTTACAAAGTCCATAAACAAAATTCAAACACTTATGTATATGGTCTTACACTAAGAAGCCTAATGGCCTAACCAACGACACCAGAGTATGATGTAACGTAACTTTTCAACATTATTTGGTTGTACTAGAATATCAGAACTGCTTTTCGTGCTCTGTTTAGATAATGAATTGAAGTTGTCTTCTTTTTCATTGTTTCATTGATATTACCATAAGATGTGATTATTTATGTTCATACCTTAACAGTCTTCTCCTCAACTAAAACGCCGTCTTTATAAAGTTTGAAAACAACACTGTCAACAAGTTCTGTTTCAACAGCAATATTCATTATCGGAGTAGTGTCAGTTGGTTTTAATTCTAAAACAGGATTATCGTCACCAGGTGAAGGTTTCCACCCTGTAGGTTTCAAAGCGTTTTCAGTACCATCTGGAGACGTTGGTGAAGTCACACTATCCAAAGTTATTGGGCCCTTTGTCGAATCATCCGGACAAATTTCCAACCCTAAAAAACCACATAGCATTAGTATAAATCCGAATATTAGGAATTTATATGATGGATGACTGTTAGTTACTATTAATATTGACATATTCATTTACTGACAACAGCAAGATAGTGATCATCTTGTAATCTTTATCGAACTTCCTGCAATATCATAAGGGCTTTTCGTTCAAAAGTTTGACCTGTTAGCAAACGAAATGTTTGACAGACCACTAGTCGTATTGAATGTCGAGACCCTGAATATTTGTCCAATTGAGAAGATGTGGAACATTGAAGTAAATGGGAAATATATACTCCTTATGAAAGCGCTACCAGAATTTACACCAAAATAAACCGACGATGTTTAGGGCTTAAAGAGCGAGGGAAACAAAATATTTGTCATGTGAAACAACTTTTAAAATTTCATCCAATATATCTAACGCTGTTTCACAAAACGAAAAAGCTGTACCAGGACATTATCAATGAAGAGATTTGAGCGAACTTTTAAACTTGAAACTGTACAAATAACGTCAGGAAATTGTTTTGTTGATAATTAGTTTCAGACTTTCTGACTATTAATATACCTGTAGTTGTAGAAGCGGGTCCTGTGGTTGTTGGAATCAAAGGTGGACTTGTTCCTGTGGCTCCAGCTTGAGTGCCAGTAGTTGGGGCTGACGCTGTAGATGGTGTTACAGAGGTAAACACAGGAGACGATGTAGGTGTTGTGGCCGGTTGTCCTGTGGTCACAGCTACAGAAAAAAATCACGGGCTTAGTACATATATTTTAACACATGCATATATCACTAAAAACAAATTTGATTTCATCTATTAATAAAGTTGTCGATTTGTCCTCCGCTAATAAAGCTGAAATATTATATATGTAAAAGGGAACATGTGGTATTTTCCGGCACTGTCATATTTCAAAATGACATGGAAGTTGTTTTATTAGTAATATAAGTTAAATCACATTTGATCAATTTGAAACAACCGATTTCTTTTTATTTCAGTAGCCTTCTTCATAACAGCTTCAACCTCAACATTTCCAATCCATTTTGACAAATAATTACAAATTAAGACAATAGATAAAATGGTATAGTTAAAATATCAAGGATTTAAGGATTAAATTTATCAATATCTATCATCAATACATATGAATGAATGAAATATGGAAAATATAAGGTTGAATGCATTTGTATATATTGGTTATAATTTTATCGGGTTTACAAGAGCAGTTTATCAAATTTAATTGTGTTAATGTTATTGTACAAAAAGCACAACAACAGTAGTTACCTTTAATACAAGCCTCCACGACAATATTTTTTACAATCGGAGCAACATTAGGAGTTGTTACTGGTATGATCGTCAATTTTATGTCGTCAGCCAACACAGGTTTTTTAAATTCCACTTCTGCTACACCAGTTGGTTTTACCTATTGAAATACATAGCCATATGAAATGTATTAATGATCCTTTAATGGAATACTATATTGAATAGTCAAGTGTCATTTATTGGTACATGCCCCATAAATGGTTGAAATAACATATATAGTGTTGATTTTTGACAGACCAGTTAAGGCTAAATGCAACTTTTTATTGCAAAACATATAATTGTTTCTGTGATGATTGGAAAGTTTGTTGAATTTTCCTAATTATTGACCATGTGCATAATCGATTGACTTCATCGTCTAAAATTTATGTTAAAAAAACATGAAATCGTTTTTATATCATTTTTACCTTTAGTCGATGTTACAAGCCAAAATTTTACAATAATCCTTCTTTTACTACAAATTTCGTAAATTCTGTTTATGAATGTTTTACTTCTGATTGTAAACAACGTATGAACAAAGAATGCAAGAAAACAATATCATTTAGTAGGTAACTTTTTTCCAGTTCAATTTAATTTAATATTGAACCATTAATACGATGAAAATACAGCGCTAGTTATTTACAAAGTCCATACACAAAATTCAAACACTTATGTATATGGTCTTACACTAAGAAGCCTAATGGCCTAACCAACGACACCAGAGTATGATGTAACGTAATTTTTCAACATTATTTGGTTGTACTAGAATATCAGAACTGCTTTTCGTGCTCTGTTTAGATAATGAATTGGAGTTGTCTTCTTTTTCATTGTTTCATTGATATTACCATAAGATGTGATTATTTATGTTCATACCTTAACAGTCTTCTCCTCAACTAAAACGCCGTCTTTATAAAGTTTGAAAACAACACTGTCAACAAGTTCTGTTTCAACAGCAATATTCATTATCGGAGTAGTGTCAGTTGGTTTTAACTCCAAAACAGGACTTGTGTCACCAGGTGACGGTTTCCACCCTGTAGGTTTCAAAGCGTTTTCAGCACCATCTGGGGTCGTTGTTGAAGTCACACTATCCAAAGTTAATGAGCCCTTTGGCGAATCATCAGGACAAGTTTCCAAACCTACAAGTTCAAATAGCAATAGCATAAATAGAAATACAAGAAATACATATGATGAATGGCTGATAGTTACCATTCTCCCTGCAAGATTAGGAGAGCTTTTCGTTCAAAAGTTTGACCTGTTAGCAAACAAAACATGTGAAAGAAAATAGTGGTATTGGAATGTTTAGAACCTTAACATTTGTCCGATTGAGAGGATGAGTGATGTCAAAAGTTTAACCCAAACAAGTTAATTGATGGACAAGATACTACTTTAATTTTCCTTTCGGTCGATATTTGTATTCCACGATTTTATCTTAGTATGGTACCATGGAAAAAGTTTACATTTCTATTCAATCAATCAATCGACCAGTTTAAAAAAGAAATCAAACTTGTAAAATTAGCCTAACATAGTTTACATTTTTTCAATATCTAGAAACGAGATATCTAAACTATATTTGAGGAATTGACTATAATTTCTTGTCAATTCAAAAATCAAGCATCTCGATAATACCTTTTTCAGAGAATGTCTTGTTTGTATTAGGGTAATTCGTTGGTACACAGTACGATCCCCTCCTTAAGTCAAGACATTTGAATTAACAATTATGGCCTTTCTTTCTTAAGAAACAAAGCAGGACCATCTCATTCAATATGTCTGTTAGTTCGATATGGGAGATACAACTGTTCGATAATACCTTTTTCAGAGAATGTCTTGTTTGTATTAGGGTAATTCGTTGGTACACAGTACGATCCCCTCCTTAAGTCAAGACATTTGAATTAACAATTATGGCCTTTCTTTCTTAAGAAACAAAGCAGGACCATCTCATTCAATATGTCTGTTAGTTCGATATGGGAGATACAACTGTTAATAATAGAAAAGTCAAATACTTTGATACTATTGCTTGAAGAACTAGTCTCAACTTGAATGTACCCTCACGGAATGTTGATTTTTTTACTATTTGCATTTTATTCATTAGATTCTAGAATAGGTAGTTTCACAATAAGTTGGAAGCCCGGCTAATATTGCTGAATAAATTGATGTTGATACTAGTAATTTGAAAAGAGGTTACATGACGATCTGTTTGAGAGACCAAGTTATATAACGTTGATTGTTAGAACCTCAGGCAATTTAAGTATTCAATACAGTGAATTAAACATCTAGTTTTGTTTATCTTTTGTTGAAACTGAATTGAACATATAAGAAACCTATAATTATACAGGATGTCCTCATTTGTACCTGTCGTGGGGTATCTGTTGAGTTTCCAAGTGATTTGTTAAACACTTGTTCAATTAACGAGCTGTTTATGTAATGGTATTTACACCCCACAAAAAACGACGATGTTTGAGGCTATAAGAGCGGGGGAAAGAAAATATTCGTCATGTGAAACAACTTTTAAATTTTTAGTGTTAATCATTAATTTCAGATTTTCTGACAATTGGTATACCTGTAGTTGTAGAAGCGGGTCCTGTGGTTGTTGGAATCAAAGGTGGACTTGTTCCCGGGGCTCCAGCTTGAGTGCCAGTAGTTGGGGCTGACGCTGTAGAAGATGTTCCAGAGGTAAACACAGGAGACGATGTAGGTGTTGTGGCTGGTTGTCCTGTGGTCACAGCTACAGAAAACAACACAGGCTTAGTACATATATTTTAACACATGCATATATAAATAAAAAACAATTTCGATTTCATCTGTTAATAAAGATGTCGATTTGTCTTCCACTAATGAAGCTGAAATATTATATATGTAAAAGGGAACATGTGCTATATTCCTGCACTGTCAAAATTCCAAATGACATGGAAGTTATTTTATTAGTAATATAAGTTAAATCACATTTGATCAATTTGAAACAACCGAGTTATTTTTATTTCAGTAGCCTTCTTCATAACAGCTTCAACCTCAACATTTTCAATCCATTTTGACAAATAATTACAAATTAAGACAATAGATAAATTGGTATAGTTAAAATATCAAGGATTTAAGGATTAAATTTATCAATATCTATCATCAATACATATGAATGAATGAAATATGGAAAATATAAGGTTGAATGCATTTGTATATGTTGGTTATAATTTTATCGGGTTTACAAGAGCAGTTTATCAAATTTAATTGTGTTAATTTTATTGTACAAAAAGCACAACAACAGTAGTTACCTTTAATACAAGCCTCCACGACAATATTTTTTACAACCGGAGCAACATTAGGAGTTGTTACTGGTATGATCGTCAATTTTATGTCGTCAGCCAACACCGGTTTTTTAAATTCCACTTCTGCTACACCAGTTGGTTTTACCTATTGAAATACATAGCCATATGAAATGTATTAATGATCCTTTAATGGAATACTATATTGAATAGTCAAGTGTCATTTATTGGTACATGCCCCATAAATGGTTGAAATAACATATATAGTGTTGGATTTTGACAGACCAGTTATGGCTAAATGCAACTTTTTATTGCAAAACATATAATTGTTTCTGTGATGATTGGAAATAGTTATCAAAGGTACCAGGATTATAATTTTGTACGCTAGACGCGCGTTTCGTCTACATAAGACTCATCAGTGACGCTCATATCAAAATATTTATAAAGCCAAACAAGTACAAAGTTGAAGAGCATTGAGGATCCAAAATTCCAAAAAGTTGTGCCAAAGTTTGTTGAATTTTCCTAATTATTGACCTTGTGCATAATTGATTGACTTCAATGTCTAAAATTTATGTTAAAAAAACATGAAATCGTTTTTATATCATTTTTACCTTTAGTCGATGTTACAAGCCAAAATTTTACAATAATCCTTCTTTTACTACAAATTTCGTAAATTCTGTTTATGAATGTTTTACTTCTGATTGTAAACAACGTATGAACAAAGAATGCAAGAAACCAACATCATTTAGAAGGTAACCTTTTTCCAGTTCCATTTCATTTTATATTGAACCATTAATACGATGAAAATACAGCGCTAGTTATTTACAAAGTCCATAAACAAAATTCAAACACTTATGTATATGGTCTTACACTAAGAAGCCTAATGGCCTAACCAACGACACCAGAGTATGATGTAACGTAATTTTTCAACATTATTTGGTTGTACTAGAATATCAGAACTGCTTTTCGTGCTCTGTTTAGATAATGAATTGAAGTTGTCTTCTTTTTCATTGTTTCATTGATATTACCATAAGATGTGATTATTTATGTTCATACCTTAACAGTCTTCTCCTCAACTATAACGCCGTCTTTATAAAGTTTGAAAACAACACTGTCAACAAGTTCTGTTTCAACAGCAATATTCATTATCGGAGTAGTGTCAGTTGGTTTTAATTCTAAAACAGGATTATCGTCACCAGGTGACGGTTTCCACCCTGTAGGTTTCAAAGCGTTTTCAGTACCATCTGGAGACGTTGGTGAAGTCACACTATCCAAAGTTATTGGGCCCTTTGTCGAATCATCAGGACAAATTTCCAACCCTAAAAAACCACATAGCATTAGTATAAATCCGAATATTAGGAATTTATATGATGGATGACTGTTAGTTACTATTAATATTGACATATTCATTTACTGACAACAGCAAGATATTGATCATCTTGTAATCTTTATCGAACTTCCTGCAATATCATAAGGGCTTTTCGTTCAAAAGTTTGACCTGTTAGCAAACGAAATGTTTGACAGACCACTAGTCGTATTGAATGTCGAGACCCTGAATATTTGTCCAATTGAGAAGATGTGGAACATTGAAGTAAATGGGAAATATATACTCCTTATGAAAGCGCTACCAGAATTTACACCAAAATAAACCGACGATGTTTAGGGCTTAAAGAGCGAGGGAAACAAAATATTTGTCATGTGAAACAACTTTTAAAATTTCATCCAATATATCTAACGCTGTTTCACAAAACGAAAAAGCTGTACCAGGACATTATTAATGAAGAGATTTGAGCGAACTTTTAAACTTGAAACTGTACAAATAACGTCAGGAAATTCATTTGTTGATAATTAGTTTCAGATTTTCTGACTATTAATATACCTGTAGTTGTAGAAGCGGGTCCTGTGGTTGTTGGAATCAAAGGTGGACTTGTTCCTGTGGCTCCAGCTTGAGTGCCAGTAGTTGGGGCTGACGCTGTAGATGGTGTTACAGAGGTAAACACAGGAGACGATGTAGGTGTTGTGGCCGGTTGTCCTGTGGTCACAGCTACAGAAAAAAATCACAGGCTTAGTACATATATTTTAACACATGCATATATCACTAAAAACAAATTTGATTTCATCTATTAATAAAGTTGTCGATTTGTCCTCCGCTAATGAAGCTGAAATATTATATATGTAAAAGGGAACATGTGGTATTTTCCGGCACTGTCATATTTCAAAATGACATGGAAGTTGTTTTATTAGTAATATAAGTTAAATCACATTTGATCAATTTGAAACAACCGAGTTCTTTTTATTTCAGTAGCCTTCTTCATAACAGCTTCAACCTCAACATTTCCAATCCATTTTGACAAATAATTACAAATTAAGACAATAGATAAATTGGTATAGTTAAAATATCAAGGATTTAAGGATTAAATTTATCAATATCTATCATCAATACATATGAATGAATGAAATATGGAAAATATAAGGTTGAATGCATTTGTATATATTGGTTATAATTTTATCGGGTTTACAAGAGCAGTTTATCAAATTTAATTGTGTTAATGTTATTGTACAAAAAGCACAACAACAGTAGTTACCTTTAATACAAGCCTCCACGACAATATTTTTTACAATCGGAGCAACATTAGGAGTTGTTACTGGTATGATCGTCAATTTTATGTCGTCAGCCAACACAGGTTTTTTAAATTCCACTTCTGCTACACCAGTTGGTTTTACCTATTGAAATACATAGCCATATGAAATGTATTAATGATCCTTTAATGGAATACTATATTGAATAGTCAAGTGTCATTTATTGGTACATGCCCCATAAATGGTTGAAATAACATATATAGTGTTGATTTTTGACAGACCAGTTAAGGCTAAATGCAACTTTTTATTGCAAAACATATAATTGTTTCTGTGATGATTGGAAAGTTTGTTGAATTTTCCTAATTATTGACCATGTGCATAATCGATTGACTTCATCGTCTAAAATTTATGGTAAAAAAACATGAAATCGTTTTTATATCATTTTTACCTTTAGTCGATGTTAAAAGCCAAAATTTTACAATAATCCTTCTTTTACTACAAATTTCGTAAATTCTGTTTATGAATGTTTTACTTCTGATTGTAAACAACGTATGAACAAAGAATGCAAGAAAACAATATCATTTAGAAGGTAACTTTTTTCCAGTTCAATTTGATTTAATATTGAACCATTAATACGATGAAAATACAGCGCTAGTTATTTACAAAGTCCATACACAAAATTCAAACACTTATGTATATGGTCTTACACTAAGAAGCCTAATGGCCTAACCAACGACACCAGAGTATGATGTAACGTAATTTTTCAACATTATTTGGTTGTACTAGAATATCAGAACTGCTTTTCGTGCTCTGTTTAGATAATGAATTGGAGTTGTCTTCTTTTTCATTGTTTCATTGATATTACCATAAGATGTGATTATTTATGTTCATACCTTAACAGTCTTCTCCTCAACTAAAACGCCGTCTTTATAAAGTTTGAAAACAACACTGTCAACAAGTTCTGTTTCAACAACAATATTCATTATCGGAGTAGTGTCAGTTGGTTTTAACTCCAAAACAGGACTTGTGTCACCAGGTGACGGTTTCCACCCTGTAGGTTTCAAAGCGTTTTCAGCACCATCTGGGGTCGTTGTTGAAGTCACACTATCCAAAGTTAATGAGCCCTTTGGCGAATCATCAGGACAAGTTTCCAAACCTACAAGTTCAAATAGCAATAGCATAAATAGAAATACAAGAAATACATATGATGAATGGCTGATAGTTACCATTCTCCCTGCAAGATTAGGAGGGCTTTTCGTTCAAAAGTTTGACCTGTTAGCAAACAAAACATGTGAAAGAAAATAGTGGTATTGGAATGTTTAGAACCTTAACATTTGTCCGATTGAGAGGATGAGTGATGTCAAAAGTTTAACCCAAACAATTTAATTGACGGACAAGATACTACTTTAATTTTCCTTTCGGTCGATATTTGTATTCCACGATTTTATCTTAGTATGGTACCATGGAAAAAGTTTACATTTCTATTCAATCAATCAATCGACCAGTTTAAAAAAGAAATCAAACTTGTAAAATTAGCCTAACATAGTTTACATTTTTTCAATATCTAGAAACGAGATATCTAAACTATATTTGAGGAATTGACTATAATTTCTTGTCAATTCAAAAATCAAGCATCTCGATAATACCTTTTTCAGAGAATGTCTTGTTTGTATTAGAATAATTCGTTGGTACACAGTACGATCCCCTCCTTAAGTCAAGACATTTGAATTAACAATTATGGCCTTTCTTTCTTAAGAAACAAAGCAGGACCATCTCATTCAATATGTCTGTTAGTTCGATATGGGAGATACAACTGTTAATAATAGAAAAGTCAAATACTTTGATACTATTGCTTGAAGAACTAGTCTCAACTTGAATGTACCCTCACGGAATGTTGATTTTTTTACTATTTGCATTTTATTCATTAGATTCTAGAATAGGTAGTTTCACAATAAGTTGGAAGCCCGGCTAATATTGCTGAATAAATTGATGTTGATACTAGTAATTTGAAAAGAGGTTACATGAAGATCTGTTTGAGAGACCAAGTTATATAACGTTGATTGTTAGAACCTCAGGCAATTTAAGTATTCAATACAGTGAATTAAACATCTAGTTTTGTTTATCTTTTGTTGAAACTGAATTGAACATATAAGAAACCTATAATTATACAGGATGTCCTCATTTGTACCTGTCGTGGGGTATCTGTTGAGTTTCCAAGTGATTTGTTAATCACTTGTTCAATTAACGAGCTGTTTATGTAATGGTATTTACACCCCACAAAAAACGACGATGTTTGAGGCTATAAGAGCGGGGGAAAGAAAATATTCGTCATGTGAAACAACTTTTAAATTTTTAGTGTTAATCATTAATTTCAGATTTTCTGACAATTGGTATACCTGTAGTTGTAGAAGCGGGTCCTGTGGTTGTTGGAATCAAAGGTGGACTTGTTCCCGGGGCTCCAGCTTGAGTGCCAGTAGTTGGGGCTGACGCTGTAGAAGATGTTCCAGAGGTAAACACAGGAGACGATGTAGGTGTTGTGGCTGGTTGTCCTGTGGTCACAGCTACAGAAAAAAATCACAGGCTTAGTACATATATTTCAACACATGCATATATAAATAAAAAACAATTTCGATTTCATCTGTTAATAAAGATGTCGATTTGTCTTCCACTAATGAAGCTGAAATATTATATATGTAAAAGGGAACATGTGCTATATTCCTGCACTGTCAAAATTCCAAATGACATGGAAGTTGTTTTATTAGTAATATAAGTTAAATCACATTTGATCAATTTGAAACAACCGAGTTCTTTTTATTTCAGTAGCCTTCTTCATAACAGCTTCAACCTCAACATTTTCAATCCATTTTGACAAATAATTACAAATTAAGACAATAGATAAATTGGTATATTTAAAATATCAAGGATTTAAGGATTAAATTTATCAATATCTATCATCAATACATATGAATGAATGAAATATGGAAAATATAAGGTTGAATGCATTTGTATATATTGGTTATAATTTTATCGGGTTTACAAGAGCAGTTTATCAAATTTAATTGTGTTAATTTTATTGTACAAAAAGCACAACAACAGTAGTTACCTTTAATACAAGCCTCCACGACAATATTTTTTACAACCGGAGCAACATTAGGAGTTGTTACTGGTATGATCGTCAATTTTATGTCGTCAGCCAACACCGGTTTTTTAAATTCCACTTCTGCTACACCAGTTGGTTTTACCTATTGAAATACATAGCCATATGAAATGTATTAATGATCCTTTAATGGAATACTATATTGAATAGTCAAGTGTCATTTATTGGTACATGCCCCATAAATGGTTGAAATAACATATATAGTGTTGGATTTTGACAGACCAGTTATGGCTAAATGCAACTTTTTATTGCAAAACATATAATTGTTTCTGTGATGATTGGAAATAGTTATCAAAGGTACCAGGATTATAATTTTGTACGCTAGACGCGCGTTTCGTCTACATAAGACTCATCAGTGACGCTCATATCAAAATATTTATAAAGCCAAACAAGTACAAAGTTGAAGAGCATTGAGGATCCAAAATTCCAAAAAGTTGTGCCAAAGTTTGTTGAATTTTCCTAATTATTGACCTTGTGCATAATTGATTGACTTCATCGTCTAAAATTTATGTTAAAAAAACATGAAATCGTTTTTATATCATTTTTACCTTTAGTCGATGTTACAAGCCAAAATTTTACAATAATCCTTCTTTTACTACAAATTTCGTAAATTCTGTTTATGAATGTTTTACTTCTGATTGTAAACAACGTATGAACAAAGAATGCAAGAAAACAACATCATTTAGAAGGTAAACTTTTTCCAGTTCCATTTCATTTTATATTGAACCATTAATACGATGAAAATACAGCGCTAGTTATTTACAAAGTCCATAAACAAAATTCAAACACTTATGTATATGGTCTTACACTAAGAAGCCTAATGGCCTAACCAACGACACCAGAGTATGATGTAACGTAATTTTTCAACATTATTTGGTTGTACTAGAATATCAGAACTGCTTTTCGTGCTCTGTTTAGATAATGAATTGAAGTTGTCTTCTTTTTCATTGTTTCATTGATATTACCATAAGATGTGATTATTTATGTTCATACCTTAACAGTCTTCTCCTCAACTAAAACGCCGTCTTTATAAAGTTTGAAAACAACACTGTCAACAAGTTCTGTTTCAACAGCAATATTCATTATCGGAGTAGTGTCAGTTGGTTTTAATTCTAAAACAGGATTATCGTCACCAGGTGACGGTTTCCACCCTGTAGGTTTCAAAGCGTTTTCAGTACCATCTGGAGACGTTGGTGAAGTCACACTATCCAAAGTTATTGGGCCCTTTGTCGAATCATCAGGACAAATTTCCAACCCTAAAAAACCACATAGCATTAGTATAAATCCGAATATTAGGAATTTATATGATGGATGACTGTTAGTTACTATTAATATTGACATATTCATTTACTGACAACAGCAAGATAGTGATCATCTTGTAATCTTTATCGAACTTCCTGCAATATCATAAGGGCTTTTCGTTCAAAAGTTTGACCTGTTAGCAAACGAAATGTTTGACAGACCACTAGTCGTATTGAATGTCGAGACCCTGAATATTTGTCCAATTGAGAAGATGTGGAACATTGAAGTAAATGGGAAATATATACTCCTTATGAAAGCGCTACCAGAATTTACACCAAAATAAACCGACGATGTTTAGGGCTTAAAGAGCGAGGGAAACAAAATATTTGTCATGTGAAACAACTTTTAAAATTTCATCCAATATATCTAACGCTGTTTCACAAAACGAAAAAGCTGTACCAGGACATTATTAATGAAGAGATTTGAGCGAACTTTTAAACTTGAAACTGTACAAATAACGTCAGGAAATTGTTTTGTTGATAATTAGTTTCAGATTTTCTGACTATTAATATACCTGTAGTTGTAGAAGCGGGTCCTGTGGTTGTTGGAATCAAAGGTGGACTTGTTCCTGTGGCTCCAGCTTGAGTGCCAGTAGTTGGGGCTGACGCTGTAGATGGTGTTACAGAGGTAAACACAGGAGACGATGTAGGTGTTGTGGCCGGTTGTCCTGTGGTCACAGCTACAGAAAAAAATCACAGGCTTAGTACATATATTTTAACACATGCATATATCACTAAAAACAAATTTGATTTCATCTATTAATAAAGTTGTCGATTTGTCCTCCGCTAATGAAGCTGAAATATTATATATGTAAAAGGGAACATGTGCTATATTCCTGCACTGTCAAAATTCCAAATGACATGGAAGTTGTTTTATTAGTAATATAAGTTAAATCACATTTGATCAATTTGAAACAACCGAGTTCTTTTTATTTCAGTAGCCTTCTTCATAACAGCTTCAACCTCAACATTTTCAATCCATTTTGACAAATAATTACAAATTAAGACAATAGATAAATTGGTATAGTTAAAATATCAAGGATTTAAGGATTAAATTTATCAATATCTATCATCAATACATATGAATGAATGAAATATGGAAAATATAAGGTTGAATGCATTTGTATATATTGGTTATAATTTTATCGGGTTTACAAGAGCAGTTTATCAAATTTAATTGTGTTAATGTTATTGTACAAAAAGCACAACAACAGTAGTTACCTTTAATACAAGCCTCCACGACAATATTTTTTACAACCGGAGCAACATTAGGAGTTGTTACTGGTATGATCGTCAATTTTATGTCGTCAGCCAACACAGGTTTTTTAAATTCCACTTCTGCTACACCAGTTGGTTTTACCTATTGAAATACATAGCCATATGAAATGTATTAATGATCCTTTAATGGAATACTATATTGAATAGTCAAGTGTCATTTATTGGTACATGCCCCATAAATGGTTGAAATAACATATATAGTGTTGATTTTTGACAGACCAGTTAAGGCTAAATGCAACTTTTTATTGCAAAACATATAATTGTTTCTGTGATGATTGGAAAGTTTGTTGAATTTTCCTAATTATTGACCATGTGCATAATCGATTGACTTCATCGTCTAAAATTTATGTTAAAAAAACATGAAATCGTTTTTATATCATTTTTACCTTTAGTCGATGTTAAAAGCCAAAATTTTACAATAATCCTTCTTTTACTACAAATTTCGTAAATTCTGTTTATGAATGTCTTGCTTCTGATTGTAAACAACGTATGAACAAAGAATGCAAGAAAACAATATCATTTAGAAGGTAACTTTTTTCCAGTTCAATTTGATTTAATATTGAACCATTAATACGATGAAAATACAGCGCTAGTTATTTACAAAGTCCATACACAAAATTCAAACACTTATGTATATGGTCTTACACTAAGAAGCCTAATGGCCTAACCAACGACACCAGAGTATGATGTAACGTAATTTTTCAACATTATTTGGTTGTACTAGAATATCAGAACTGCTTTTCGTGCTCTGTTTAGATAATGAATTGGAGTTGTCTTCTTTTTCATTGTTTCATTGATATTACCATAAGATGTGATTATTTATGTTCATACCTTAACAGTCTTCTCCTCAACTAAAACGCCGTCTTTATAAAGTTTGAAAACAACACTGTCAACAAGTTCTGTTTCAACAGCAATATTCATTATCGGAGTAGTGTCAGTTGGTTTTAACTCCAAAACAGGACTTGTGTCACCAGGTGACGGTTTCCACCCTGTAGGTTTCAAAGCGTTTTCAGCACCATCTGGGGTCGTTGTTGAAGTCACACTATCCAAAGTTAATGAGCCCTTTGGCGAATCATCAGGACAAGTTTCCAAACCTACAAGTTCAAATAGCAATAGCATAAATAGAAATACAAGAAATACATATGATGAATGGCTGATAGTTACCATTCTCCCTGCAAGATTAGGAGAGCTTTTCGTTCAAAAGTTTGACCTGTTAGCAAACAAAACATGTGAAAGAAAATAGTGGTATTGGAATGTTTAGAACCTTAACATTTGTCCGATTGAGAGGATGAGTGATGTCAAAAGTTTAACCCAAACAAGTTAATTGATGGACAAGATACTACTTTAATTTTCCTTTCGGTCGATATTTGTATTCCACGATTTTATCTTAGTATTGTACCATGGAAAAAGTTTACATTTCTATTCAATCAATCAATCGACCAGTTTAAAAAAGAAATCAAACTTGTAAAATTAGCCTAACATAGTTTACATTTTTTCAATATCTAGAAACGAGATATCTAAACTATATTTGAGGAATTGACTATAATTTCTTGTCAATTCAAAAATCAAGCATCTCGATAATACCTTTTTCAGAGAATGTCTTGTTTGTATTAGGGTAATTCGTTGGTACACAGTACGATCCCCTCCTTAAGTCAAGACATTTGAATTAACAATTATGGCCTTTCTTTCTTAAGAAACAAAGCAGGACCATCTCATTCAATATGTCTGTTAGTTCGATATGGGAGATACAACTGTTAATAATAGAAAAGTCAAATACTTTGATACTTTTGCTTGAAGAACTAGTCTCAACTTGAATGTACCCTCACGGAATGTTGATTTTTTTACTATTTGCATTTTATTCATTAGATTCTAGAATAGGTAGTTTCACAATAAGTTGGAAGCCCGGCTAATATTGCTGAATAAATTGATGTTGATACTAGTAATTTGAAAAGAGGTTACATGAAGATCTGTTTGAGAGACCAAGTTATATAACGTTGATTGTTAGAACCTCAGGCAATTTAAGTATTCAATACAGTGAATTAAACATCTAGTTTTGTTTATCTTTTGTTGAAACTGAATTGAACATATAAGAAACCTATAATTATACAGGATGTCCTCATTTGTACCTGTCGTGGGGTAGCTGTTGAGTTTCCAAGTGATTTGTTAATCACTTGTTCAATTAACGAGCTGTTTATGTAATGGTATTTACACCCCACAAAAAACGACGATGTTTGAGGCTATAAGAGCGGGGGAAAGAAAATATTCGTCATGTGAAACAACTTTTAAATTTTTAGTGTTAATCATTAATTTCAGATTTTCTGACAATTGGTATACCTGTAGTTGTAGAAGCGGGTCCTGTGGTTGTTGGAATCAAAGGTGGACTTGTTCCCGGGGCTCCAGCTTGAGTGCCAGTAGTTGGGGCTGACGCTGTAGAAGATGTTCCAGAGGTAAACACAGGAGACGATGTAGGTGTTGTGGCTGGTTGTCCTGTGGTCACAGCTACAGAAAACAACACAGGCTTAGTACATATATTTTAACACATGCATATATAAATAAAAAACAATTTCGATTTCATCTGTTAATAAAGATGTCGATTTGTCTTCCACTAATGAAGCTGAAATATTATATATGTAAAAGGGAACATGTGCTATATTCCTGCACTGTCAAAATTCCAAATGACATGGAAGTTGTTTTATTAGTAATATAAGTTAAATCACATTTGATCAATTTGAAACAACCGAGTTCTTTTTATTTCAGTAGCCTTCTTCATAACAGCTTCAACCTCAACATTTTCAATCCATTTTGACAAATAATTACAAATTAAGACAATAGATAAATTGGTATAGTTAAAATATCAAGGATTTAAGGATTAAATTTATCAATATCTATCATCAATACATATGAATGAATGAAATATGGAAAATATAAGGTTGAATGCATTTGTATATATTGGTTATAATTTTATCGGGTTTACAAGAGCAGTTTATCAAATTTAATTGTGTTAATTTTATTGTACAAAAAGCACAACAACAGTAGTTACCTTTAATACAAGCCTCCACGACAATATTTTTTACAACCGGAGCAACATTAGGAGTTGTTACTGGTATGATCGTCAATTTTATGTCGTCAGCCAACACCGGTTTTTTAAATTCCACTTCTGCTACACCAGTTGGTTTTACCTATTGAAATACATAGCCATATGAAATGTATTAATGATCCTTTAATGGAATACTATATTGAATAGTCAAGTGTCATTTATTGGTACATGCCCCATAAATGGTTGAAATAACATATATAGTGTTGGATTTTGACAGACCAGTTATGGCTAAATGCAACTTTTTATTGCAAAACATATAATTGTTTCTGTGATGATTGGAAATAGTTATCAAAGGTACCAGGATTATAATTTTGTACGCTAGACGCGCGTTTCGTCTACATAAGACTCATCAGTGACGCTCATATCAAAATATTTATAAAGCCAAACAAGTACAAAGTTGAAGAGCATTGAGGATCCAAAATTCCAAAAAGTTGTGCCAAAGTTTGTTGAATTTTCCTAATTATTGACCTTGTGCATAATTGATTGACTTCATCGTCTAAAATTTATGTTAAAAAAACATGAAATCGTTTTTATATCATTTTTACCTTTAGTCGATGTTACAAGCCAAAATTTTACAATAATCCTTCTTTTACTACAAATTTCGTAAATTCTGTTTATGAATGTTTTACTTCTGATTGTAAACAACGTATGAACAAAGAATGCAAGAAAACAACATCATTTAGAAGGTAAACTTTTTCCAGTTCCATTTCATTTTATATTGAACCATTAATACGATGAAAATACAGCGCTAGTTATTTACAAAGTCCATAAACAAAATTCAAACACTTATGTATATGGTCTTACACTAAGAAGCCTAATGGCCTAACCAACGACACCAGAGTATGATGTAACGTAATTTTTCAACATTATTTGGTTGTACTAGAATATCAGAACTGCTTTTCGTGCTCTGTTTAGATAATGAATTGAAGTTGTCTTCTTTTTCATTGTTTCATTGATATTACCATAAGATGTGATTATTTATGTTCATACCTTAACAGTCTTCTCCTCAACTAAAACGCCGTCTTTATAAAGTTTGAAAACAACACTGTCAACAAGTTCTGTTTCAACAGCAATATTCATTATCGGAGTAGTGTCAGTTGGTTTTAATTCTAAAACAGGATTATCGTCACCAGGTGACGGTTTCCACCCTGTAGGTTTCAAAGCGTTTTCAGTACCATCTGGAGACGTTGGTGAAGTCACACTATCCAAAGTTATTGGGCCCTTTGTCGAATCATCAGGACAAATTTCCAACCCTAAAAAACCACATAGCATTAGTATAAATCCGAATATTAGGAATTTATATGATGGATGACTGTTAGTTACTATTAATATTGACATATTCATTTACTGACAACAGCAAGATAGTGATCATCTTGTAATCTTTATCGAACTTCCTGCAATATCATAAGGGCTTTTCGTTCAAAAGTTTGACCTGTTAGCAAACGAAATGTTTGACAGACCACTAGTCGTATTGAATGTCGAGACCCTGAATATTTGTCCAATTGAGAAGATGTGGATTATTGAAGTAAATGGGAAATATATACTCCTTATGAAAGCGCTACCAGAATTTACACCAAAATAAACCGACGATGTTTAGGGCTTAAAGAGCGAGGGAAACAAAATATTTGTCATGTGAAACAACTTTTAAAATTTCATCCAATATATCTAACGCTGTTTCACAAAACGAAAAAGCTGTACCAGGACATTATTAATGAAGAGATTTGAGCGAACTTTTCAACTTGAAACTGTACAAAAAACGTCAGGAAATTGTTTTGTTGATAATTAGTTTCAGATTTTCTGACTATTAATATACCTGTAGTTGTAGAAGCGGGTCCTGTGGTTGTTGGAATCAAAGGTGGACTTGTTCCTGTGGCTCCAGCTTGAGTGCCAGTAGTTGGGGCTGACGCTGTAGATGGTGTTACAGAGGTAAACACAGGAGACGATGTAGGTGTTGTGGCCGGTTGTCCTGTGGTCACAGCTACAGAAAAAAATCACAGGCTTAGTACATATATTTTAACACATGCATATATCACTAAAAACAAATTTGATTTCATCTATTAATAAAGTTGTCGATTTGTCCTCCGCTAATGAAGCTGAAATATTATATATGTAAAAGGGAACATGTGCTATATTCCTGCACTGTCAAAATTCCAAATGACATGGAAGTTGTTTTATTAGTAATATAAGTTAAATCACATTTGATCAATTTGAAACAACCGAGTTCTTTTTATTTCAGTAGCCTTCTTCATAACAGCTTCAACCTCAACATTTTCAATCCATTTTGACAAATAATTACAAATTAAGACAATAGATAAATTGGTATAGTTAAAATATCAAGGATTTAAGGATTAAATTTATCAATATCTATCATCAATACATATGAATGAATGAAATATGGAAAATATAAGGTTGAATGCATTTGTATATATTGGTTATAATTTTATCGGGTTTACAAGAGCAGTTTATCAAATTTAATTGTGTTAATTTTATTGTACAAAAAGCACAACAACAGTAGTTACCTTTAATACAAGCCTCCACGACAATATTTTTTACAACCGGAGCAACATTAGGAGTTGTTACTGGTATGATCGTCAATTTTATGTCGTCAGCCAACACCGGTTTTTTAAATTCCACTTCTGCTACACCAGTTGGTTTTACCTATTGAAATACATAGCCATATGAAATGTATTAATGATCCTTTAATGGAATACTATATTGAATAGTCAAGTGTCATTTATTGGTACATGCCCCATAAATGGTTGAAATAACATATATAGTGTTGGATTTTGACAGACCAGTTATGGCTAAATGCAACTTTTTATTGCAAAACATATAATTGTTTCTGTGATGATTGGAAATAGTTATCAAAGGTACCAGGATTATAATTTTGTACGCTAGACGCGCGTTTCGTCTACATAAGACTCATCAGTGACGCTCATATCAAAATATTTATAAAGCCAAACAAGTACAAAGTTGAAGAGCATTGAGGATCCAAAATTCCAAAAAGTTGTGCCAAAGTTTGTTGAATTTTCCTAATTATTGACCTTGTGCATAATTGATTGACTTCATCGTCTAAAATTTATGTTAAAAAAACATGAAATCGTTTTTATATCATTTTTACCTTTAGTCGATGTTACAAGCCAAAATTTTACAATAATCCTTCTTTTACTACAAATTTCGTAAATTCTGTTTATGAATGTTTTACTTCTGATTGTAAACAACGTATGAACAAAGAATGCAAGAAAACAACATCATTTAGAAGGTAAACTTTTTCCAGTTCCATTTCATTTTATATTGAACCATTAATACGATGAAAATACAGCGCTAGTTATTTACAAAGTCCATAAACAAAATTCAAACACTTATGTATATGGTCTTACACTAAGAAGCCTAATGGCCTAACCAACGACACCAGAGTATGATGTAACGTAATTTTTCAACATTATTTGGTTGTACTAGAATATCAGAACTGCTTTTCGTGCTCTGTTTAGATAATGAATTGGAGTTGTCTTCTTTTTCATTGTTTCATTGATATTACCATAAGATGTGATTATTTATGTTCATACCTTAACAGTCTTCTCCTCAACTAAAACGCCGTCTTTATAAAGTTTGAAAACAACACTGTCAACAAGTTCTGTTTCAACAGCAATATTCATTATCGGAGTAGTGTCAGTTGGTTTTAATTCTAAAACAGGATTATCGTCACCAGGTGACGGTTTCCACCCTGTAGGTTTCAAAGCGTTTTCAGTACCATCTGGAGACGTTGGTGAAGTCACACTATCCAAAGTTATTGGGCCCTTTGTCGAATCATCAGGACAAATTTCCAACCCTAAAAAACCACATAGCATTAGTATAAATCCGAATATTAGGAATTTATATGATGGATGACTGTTAGTTACTATTAATATTGACATATTCATTTACTGACAACAGCAAGATAGTGATCATCTTGTAATCTTTATCGAACTTCCTGCAATATCATAAGGGCTTTTCGTTCAAAAGTTTGACCTGTTAGCAAACGAAATGTTTGACAGACCACTAGTCGTATTGAATGTCGAGACCCTGAATATTTGTCCAATTGAGAAGATGTGGATTATTGAAGTAAATGGGAAATATATACTCCTTATGAAAGCGCTACCAGAATTTACACCAAAATAAACCGACGATGTTTAGGGCTTAAAGAGCGAGGGAAACAAAATATTTGTCATGTGAAACAACTTTTAAAATTTCATCCAATATATCTAACGCTGTTTCACAAAACGAAAAAGCTGTACCAGGACATTATTAATGAAGAGATTTGAGCGAACTTTTCAACTTGAAACTGTACAAAAAACGTCAGGAAATTGTTTTGTTGATAATTAGTTTCAGATTTTCTGACTATTAATATACCTGTAGTTGTAGAAGCGGGTCCTGTGGTTGTTGGAATCAAAGGTGGACTTGTTCCTGTGGCTCCAGCTTGAGTGCCAGTAGTTGGGGCTGACGCTGTAGATGGTGTTACAGAGGTAAACACAGGAGACGATGTAGGTGTTGTGGCCGGTTGTCCTGTGGTCACAGCTACAGAAAAAAATCACAGGCTTAGTACATATATTTTAACACATGCATATATCACTAAAAACAAATTTGATTTCATCTATTAATAAAGTTGTCGATTTGTCCTCCGCTAATGAAGCTGAAATATTATATATGTAAAAGGGAACATGTGCTATATTCCTGCACTGTCAAAATTCCAAATGACATGGAAGTTGTTTTATTAGTAATATAAGTTAAATCACATTTGATCAATTTGAAACAACCGAGTTCTTTTTATTTCAGTAGCCTTCTTCATAACAGCTTCAACCTCAACATTTTCAATCCATTTTGACAAATAATTACAAATTAAGACAATAGATAAATTGGTATAGTTAAAATATCAAGGATTTAAGGATTAAATTTATCAATATCTATCATCAATACATATGAATGAATGAAATATGGAAAATATAAGGTTGAATGCATTTGTATATATTGGTTATAATTTTATCGGGTTTACAAGAGCAGTTTATCAAATTTAATTGTGTTAATGTTATTGTACAAAAAGCACAACAACAGTAGTTACCTTTAATACAAGCCTCCACGACAATATTTTTTACAACCGGAGCAACATTAGGAGTTGTTACTGGTATGATCGTCAATTTTATGTCGTCAGCCAACACAGGTTTTTTAAATTCCACTTCTGCTACACCAGTTGGTTTTACCTATTGAAATACATAGCCATATGAAATGTATTAATGATCCTTTAATGGAATACTATATTGAATAGTCAAGTGTCATTTATTGGTACATGCCCCATAAATGGTTGAAATAACATATATAGTGTTGATTTTTGACAGACCAGTTAAGGCTAAATGCAACTTTTTATTGCAAAACATATAATTGTTTCTGTGATGATTGGAAAGTTTGTTGAATTTTCCTAATTATTGACCATGTGCATAATCGATTGACTTCATCGTCTAAAATTTATGTTAAAAAAACATGAAATCGTTTTTATATCATTTTTACCTTTAGTCGATGTTAAAAGCCAAAATTTTACAATAATCCTTCTTTTACTACAAATTTCGTAAATTCTGTTTATGAATGTCTTGCTTCTGATTGTAAACAACGTATGAACAAAGAATGCAAGAAAACAATATCATTTAGAAGGTAACTTTTTTCCAGTTCAATTTGATTTAATATTGAACCATTAATACGATGAAAATACAGCGCTAGTTATTTACAAAGTCCATACACAAAATTCAAACACTTATGTATATGGTCTTACACTAAGAAGCCTAATGGCCTAACCAACGACACCAGAGTATGATGTAACGTAATTTTTCAACATTATTTGGTTGTACTAGAATATCAGAACTGCTTTTCGTGCTCTGTTTAGATAATGAATTGGAGTTGTCTTCTTTTTCATTGTTTCATTGATATTACCATAAGATGTGATTATTTATGTTCATACCTTAACAGTCTTCTCCTCAACTAAAACGCCGTCTTTATAAAGTTTGAAAACAACACTGTCAACAAGTTCTGTTTCAACAGCAATATTCATTATCGGAGTAGTGTCAGTTGGTTTTAACTCCAAAACAGGACTTGTGTCACCAGGTGACGGTTTCCACCCTGTAGGTTTCAAAGCGTTTTCAGCACCATCTGGGGTCGTTGTTGAAGTCACACTATCCAAAGTTAATGAGCCCTTTGGCGAATCATCAGGACAAGTTTCCAAACCTACAAGTTCAAATAGCAATAGCATAAAAAGAAATACAAGAAATACATATGATGAATGGCTGATAGTTACCATTCTCCCTGCAAGATTAGGAGAGCTTTTCGTTCAAAAGTTTGACCTGTTAGCAAACAAAACATGTGAAAGAAAATAGTGGTATTGGAATGTTTAGAACCTTAACATTTGTCCGATTGAGAGGATGAGTGATGTCAAAAGTTTAACCCAAACAAGTTAATTGATGGACAAGATACTACTTTAATTTTCCTTTCGGTCGATATTTGTATTCCACGATTTTATCTTAGTATTGTACCATGGAAAAAGTTTACATTTCTATTCAATCAATCAATCGACCAGTTTAAAAAAGAAATCAAACTTGTAAAATTAGCCTAACATAGTTTACATTTTTTCAATATCTAGAAACGAGATATCTAAACTATATTTGAGGAATTGACTATAATTTCTTGTCAATTCAAAAATCAAGCATCTCGATAATACCTTTTTCAGAGAATGTCTTGTTTGTATTAGGGTAATTCGTTGGTACACAGTACGATCCCCTCCTTAAGTCAAGACATTTGAATTAACAATTATGGCCTTTCTTTCTTAAGAAACAAAGCAGGACCATCTCATTCAATATGTCTGTTAGTTCGATATGGGAGATACAACTGTTAATAATAGAAAAGTCAAATACTTTGATACTTTTGCTTGAAGAACTAGTCTCAACTTGAATGTACCCTCACGGAATGTTGATTTTTTTACTATTTGCATTTTATTCATTAGATTCTAGAATAGGTAGTTTCACAATAAGTTGGAAGCCCGGCTAATATTGCTGAATAAATTGATGTTGATACTAGTAATTTGAAAAGAGGTTACATGAAGATCTGTTTGAGAGACCAAGTTATATAACGTTGATTGTTAGAACCTCAGGCAATTTAAGTATTCAATACAGTGAATTAAACATCTAGTTTTGTTTATCTTTTGTTGAAACTGAATTGAACATATAAGAAACCTATAATTATACAGGATGTCCTCATTTGTACCTGTCGTGGGGTAGCTGTTGAGTTTCCAAGTGATTTGTTAATCACTTGTTCAATTAACGAGCTGTTTATGTAATGGTATTTACACCCCACAAAAAACGACGATGTTTGAGGCTATAAGAGCGGGGGAAAGAAAATATTCGTCATGTGAAACAACTTTTAAATTTTTAGTGTTAATCATTAATTTCAGATTTTCTGACAATTGGTATACCTGTAGTTGTAGAAGCGGGTCCTGTGGTTGTTGGAATCAAAGGTGGACTTGTTCCCGGGGCTCCAGCTTGAGTGCCAGTAGTTGGGGCTGACGCTGTAGAAGATGTTCCAGAGGTAAACACAGGAGACGATGTAGGTGTTGTGGCTGGTTGTCCTGTGGTCACAGCTACAGAAAACAACACAGGCTTAGTACATATATTTTAACACATGCATATATAAATAAAAAACAATTTCGATTTCATCTGTTAATAAAGATGTCGATTTGTCTTCCACTAATGAAGCTGAAATATTATATATGTAAAAGGGAACATGTGCTATATTCCTGCACTGTCAAAATTCCAAATGACATGGAAGTTGTTTTATTAGTAATATAAGTTAAATCACATTTGATCAATTTGAAACAACCGAGTTCTTTTTATTTCAGTAGCCTTCTTCATAACAGCTTCAACCTCAACATTTTCAATCCATTTTGACACATAATTACAAATTAAGACAATAGATAAATTGGTATAGTTAAAATATCAAGGATTTAAGGATTAAATTTATCAATATCTATCATCAATACATATGAATGAATGAAATATGGAAAATATAAGGTTGAATGCATTTGTATATATTGGTTATAATTTTATCGGGTTTACAAGAGCAGTTTATCAAATTTAATTGTGTTAATTTTATTGTACAAAAAGCACAACAACAGTAGTTACCTTTAATACAAGCCTCCACGACAATATTTTTTACAACCGGAGCAACATTAGGAGTTGTTACTGGTATGATCGTCAATTTTATGTCGTCAGCCAACACCGGTTTTTTAAATTCCACTTCTGCTACACCAGTTGGTTTTACCTATTGAAATACATAGCCATATGAAATGTATTAATGATCCTTTAATGGAATACTATATTGAATAGTCAAGTGTCATTTATTGGTACATGCCCCATAAATGGTTGAAATAACATATATAGTGTTGGATTTTGACAGACTAGTTATGGCTAAATGCAACTTTTTATTGCAAAACATATAATTGTTTCTGTGATGATTGGAAATAGTTATCAAAGGTACCAGGATTATAATTTTGTACGCTAGACGCGCGTTTCGTCTACATAAGACTCATCAGTGACGCTCATATCAAAATATTTATAAAGCCAAACAAGTACAAAGTTGAAGAGCATTGAGGATCCAAAATTCCAAAAAGTTGTGCCAAAGTTTGTTGAATTTTCCTAATTATTGACCTTGTGCATAATTGATTGACTTCATCGTCTAAAATTTATGTTAAAAAAACATGAAATCGTTTTTATATCATTTTTACCTTTAGTCGATGTTACAAGCCAAAACTTTACAATAATCCTTCTTTTACTACAAATTTCGTAAATTCTGTTTATGAATGTTTTACTTCTGATTGTAAACAACGTATGAACAAAGAATGCAAGAAAACAACATCATTTAGAAGGTAACTTTTTTCCAGTTCCATTTGATTTTATATTGAACCATTAATACGATGAAAATACAGCGCTAGTTATTTACAAAGTCCATAAACAAAATTCAAACACTTATGTATATGGTCTTACACTAAGAAGCCTAATGGCCTAACCAACGACACCAGAGTATGATGTAACGTAATTTTTCAACATTATTTGGTTGTACTAGAATATCAGAACTGCTTTTCGTGCTCTGTTTAGATAATGAATTGAAGTTGTCTTCTTTTTCATTGTTTCATTGATATTACCATAAGATGTGATTATTTATGTTCATACCTTAACAGTCTTCTCCTCAACTAAAACGCCGTCTTTATAAAGTTTGAAAACAACACTGTCAACAAGTTCTGTTTCAACAGCAATATTCATTATCGGAGTAGTGTCAGTTGGTTTTAATTCTAAAACAGGATTATCGTCACCAGGTGACGGTTTCCACCCTGTAGGTTTCAAAGCGTTTTCAGTACCATCTGGAGACGTTGGTGAAGTCACACTATCCAAAGTTATTGGGCCCTTTGTCGAATCATCCGGACAAATTTCCAACCCTAAAAAACCACATAGCATTAGTATAAATCCGAATATTAGGAATTTATATGATGGATGACTGTTAGTTACTATTAATATTGACATATTCATTTACTGACAACAGCAAGATAGTGATCATCTTGTAATCTTTATCGAACTTCCTGCAATATCATAAGGGCTTTTCGTTCAAAAGTTTGACCTGTTAGCAAACGAAATGTTTGACAGACCACTAGTCGTATTGAATGTCGAGACCCTGAATATTTGTCCCATTGAGAAGATGTGGAACATTGAAGTAAATGGGAAATATATACTCCTTATGAAAGCGCTACCAGAATTTACACCAAAATAAACCGACGATGTTTAGGGCTTAAAGAGCGAGGGAAACAAAATATTTGTCATGTGAAACAACTTTTAAAATTTCATCCAATATATCTAACGCTGTTTCACAAAACGAAAAAGCTGTACCAGGACATTATTAATGAAGAGATTTGAGCGAACTTTTAAACTTGAAACTGTACAAATAACGTCAGGAAATTGTTTTGTTGATAATTAGTTTCAGATTTTCTGACTATTAATATACCTGTAGTTGTAGAAGCGGGTCCTGTGGTTGTTGGAATCAAAGGTGGACTTGTTCCTGTGGCTCCAGCTTGAGTGCCAGTAGTTGGGGCTGACGCTGTAGATGGTGTTACAGAGGTAAACACAGGAGACGATGTAGGTGTTGTGGCCGGTTGTCCTGTGGTCACAGCTACAGAAAAAAATCACGGGCTTAGTACATATATTTTAACACATGCATATATCACTAAAAACAAATTTGATTTCATCTATTAATAAAGTTGTCGATTTGTCCTCCGCTAATTAAGCTGAAATATTATATATGTAAAAGGGAACATGTGGTATTTTCCGGCACTGTCATATTTCAAAATGACATGGAAGTTGTTTTATTAGTAATATAAGTTAAATCACATTTGATCAATTTGAAACAACCGAGTTCTTTTTATTTCAGTAGCCTTCTTCATAACAGCTTCAACCTCAACATTTCCAATCCATTTTGACAAATAATTACAAATTAAGACAATAGATAAATTGGTATAGTTAAAATATCAAGGATTTAAGGATTAAATTTATCAATATCTATCATCAATACATATGAATGAATGAAATATGGAAAATATAAGGTTGAATGCATTTGTATATATTGGTTATAATTTTATCTGGTTTACAAGAGCAGTTTATCAAATTTAATTGTGTTAATGTTATTGTACAAAAAGCACAACAACAGTAGTTACCTTTAATACAAGCCTCCACGACAATATTTTTTACAATCGGAGCAACATTAGGAGTTGTTACTGGTATGATCGTCAATTTTATGTCGTCAGCCAACACAGGTTTTTTAAATTCCACTTCTGCTACACCAGTTGGTTTTACCTATTGAAATACATAGCCATATGAAATGTATTAATGATCCTTTAATGGAATACTATATTGAATAGTCAAGTGTCATTTATTGGTACATGCCCCATAAATGGTTGAAATAACATATATAGTGTTGATTTTTGACAGACCAGTTAAGGCTAAATGCAACTTTTTATTGCAAAACATATAATTGTTTCTGTGATGATTGGAAAGTTTGTTGAATTTTCCTAATTATTGACCATGTGCATAATCGATTGACTTCATCGTCTAAAATTTATGGTAAAAAAACATGAAATCGTTTTTATATCATTTTTACCTTTAGTCGATGTTACAAGCCAAAATTTTACAATAATCCTTCTTTTACTACAAATTTCGTAAATTCTGTTTATGAATGTTTTACTTCTGATTGTAAACAACGTATGAACAAAGAATGCAAGAAAACAACATCATTTAGAAGGTAACTTTTTTCCAGTTCCATTTGATTTTATATTGAACCATTAATACGATGAAAATACAGCGCTAGTTATTTACAAAGTCCATAAACAAAATTCAAACACTTATGTATATGGTCTTACACTAAGAAGCCTAATGGCCTAACCAACGACACCAGAGTATGATGTAACGTAATTTTTCAACATTATTTGGTTGTACTAGAATATCAGAACTGCTTTTCGTGCTCTGTTTAGATAATGAATTGGAGTTGTCTTCTTTTTCATTGTTTCATTGATATTACCATAAGATGTGATTATTTATGTTCATACCTTAACAGTCTTCTCCTCAACTAAAACGCCGTCTTTATAAAGTTTGAAAACAACACTGTCAACAAGTTCTGTTTCAACAGCAATATTCATTATCGGAGTAGTGTCAGTTGGTTTTAACTCCAAAACAGGACTTGTGTCACCAGGTGACGGTTTCCACCCTGTAGGTTTCAAAGCGTTTTCAGCACCATCTGGGGTCGTTGTTGAAGTCACACTATCCAAAGTTAATGAGCCCTTTGGCGAATCATCAGGACAAGTTTCCAAACCTACAAGTTCAAATAGCAATAGCATAAATAGAAATACAAGAAATACATATGATGAATGGCTGATAGTTACCATTCTCCCTGCAAGATTAGGAGGGCTTTTCGTTCAAAAGTTTGACCTGTTAGCAAACAAAACATGTGAAAGAAAATAGTGGTATTGGAATGTTTAGAACCTTAACATTTGTCCGATTGAGAGGATGAGTGATGTCAAAAGTTTAACCCAAACAATTTAATTGACGGACAAGATACTACTTTAATTTTCCTTTCGGTCGATATTTGTATTCCACGATTTTATCTTAGTATGGTACCATGGAAAAAGTTTACATTTCTATTCAATCAATCAATCGACCAGTTTAAAAAAGAAATCAAACTTGTAAAATTAGCCTAACATAGTTTACATTTTTTCAATATCTAGAAACGAGATATCTAAACTATATTTGAGGAATGGACTATAATTTCTTGTCAATTCAAAAATCAAGCATCTCGATAATACCTTTTTCAGAGAATGTCTTGTTTGTATTAGGGTAATTCGTTGGTACACAGTACGTTCCCTTCCTTAAGTCAAGACATTTGAATTAACAATTATGGCCTTTCTTTCTTAAGAAACAAAGCAGGACCATCTCATTCAATATGTCTGTTAGTTCGATATGGGAGATACAACTGTTAATAATAGAAAAGTCAAATACTTTGATACTATTGCTTGAAGAACTAGTCTCAACTTGAATGTACCCTCACGGAATGTTGATTTTTTTACTATTTGCATTTTATTCATTAGATTCTAGAATAGGTAGTTTCACAATAAGTTGGAAGCCCGGCTAATATTGCTGATTAAATTGATGTTGATACTAGTAATTTGAAAAGAGGTTACATGAAGATCTGTTTGAGAGACCAAGTTATATAACGTTGATTGTTAGAACCTCAGGCAATTTAAGTATTCAATACAGTGAATTAAACATCTAGTTTTGTTTATCTTTTGTTGAAACTGAATTGAACATATAAGAAACCTATAATTATACAGGATGTCCTCATTTGTACCTGTCGTGGGGTATCTGTTGAGTTTCCAAGTGATTTGTTAATCACTTGTTCAATTAACGAGCTGTTTATGTAATGGTATTTACACCCCACAAAAAACGACGATGTTTGAGGCTATAAGAGCGGGGGAAAGAAAATATTCGTCATGTGAAACAACTTTTAAATTTTTAGTGTTAATCATTAATTTCAGATTTTCTGACAATTGGTATACCTGTAGTTGTAGAAGCGGGTCCTGTGGTTGTTGGAATCAAAGGTGGACTTGTTCCCGGGGCTTCAGCTTGAGTGCCAGTAGTTGGGGCTGACGCTGTAGAAGATGTTCCAGAGGTAAACACAGGAGACGATGTAGGTGTTGTGGCTGGTTGTCCTGTGGTCACAGCTACAGAAAAAAATCACAGGCTTAGTACATATATTTTAACACATGCATATATAAATAAAAAACAATTTCGATTTCATCTGTTAATAAAGATGTCGATTTGTCTTCCACTAATGAAGCTGAAATATTATATATGTAAAAGGGAACATGTGCTATATTCCTGCACTGTCAAAATTCCAAATGACATGGAAGTTGTTTTATTAGTAATATAAGTTAAATCACATTTGATCAATTTGAAACAACCGAGTTCTTTTTATTTCAGTAGCCTTCTTCATAACAGCTTCAACCTCAACATTTTCAATCCATTTTGACAAATAATTACAAATTAAGACAATAGATAAATTGGTATAGTTAAAATATCAAGGATTTAAGGATTAAATTTATCAATATCTATCATCAATACATATGAATGAATGAAATATGGAAAATATCAGGTTGAATGCATTTGTATATATTGGTTATAATTTTATCGGGTTTACAAGAGCAGTTTATCAAATTTAATTGTGTTAATTTTATTGTACAAAAAGCACAACAGTAGTTACCTTTAATACAAGCCTCCACGACAATATTTTTTACAACCGGAGCAACATTAGGACTTGTTACTGGTATGATCGTCAATTTTATGTCGTCAGCCAACACCGGTTTTTTAAATTCCACTTCTGCTACACCAGTTGGTTTTACCTATTGAAATACATAGCCATATGAAATGTATTAATGATCCTTTAATGGAATACTATATTGAATAGTCAAGTGTCATTTATTGGTACATGCCCCATAAATGGTTGAAATAACATATATAGTGTTGGATTTTGACAGACCAGTTATGGCTAAATGCAACTTTTTATTGCAAAACATATAATTGTTTCTGTGATGATTGGAAATAGTTATCAAAGGTACCAGGATTATAATTTTGTACGCTAGACTCGCGTTTCGTCTACATAAGACTCATCAGTGACGCTCATATCAAAATATTTATAAAGCCAAACAAGTACAAAGTTGAAGAGCATTGAGGATCCAAAATTCCAAAAAGTTGTGCCAAAGTTTGTTGAATTTTCCTAATTATTGACCTTGTGCATAATTGATTGACTTCATCGTCTAAAATTTATGTTAAAAAAACATGAAATCGTTTTTATATCATTTTTACCTTTAGTCGATGTTACAAGCCAAAATTTTACAATAATCCTTCTTTTACTACAAATTTCGTAAATTCTGTTTATGAATGTTTTACTTCTGATTGTAAACAACGTATGAACAAAGAATGCAAGAAAACAACATCATTTAGAAGGTAAACTTTTTCCAGTTCCATTTCATTTTATATTGAACCATTAATACGATGAAAATACAGCGCTAGTTATTTACAAAGTCCATAAACAAAATTCAAACACTTATGTATATGGTCTTACACTAAGAAACCTAATGGCCTAACCAACGACACCAGAGTATGATGTAACGTAATTTTTCAACATTATTTGGTTGTACTAGAATATCAGAACTGCTTTTCGTACTCTGTTTAGATAATGAATTGAAGTTGTCTTCTTTTTCATTGTTTCATTGATATTACCATAAGATGTGATTATTTATGTTCATACCTTAACAGTCTTCTCCTCAACTAAAACGCCGTCTTTATAAAGTTTGAAAACAACACTGTCAACAAGTTCTGTTTCAACAGCAATATTCATTATCGGAGTAGTGTCAGTTGGTTTTAATTCTAAAACAGGATTATCGTCACCAGGTGACGGTTTCCACCCTGTAGGTTTCAAAGCGTTTTCAGTACCATCTGGAGACGTTGGTGAAGTCACACTATCCAAAGTTATTGGGCCCTTTGTCGAATCATCAGGACAAATTTCCAACCCTAAAAAACCACATAGCATTAGTATAAATCCGAATATTAGGAAGTTATATGATGGATGACTGTTAGTTACTATTAATATTGACATATTCATTTACTGACAACAGCAAGATAGTGATCATCTTGTAATCTTTATCGAACTTCCTGCAATATCATAAGGGCTTTTCGTTCAAAAGTTTGACCTGTTAGCAAACGAAATGTTTGACAGACCACTAGTCGTATTGAATGTCGAGACCCTGAATATTTGTCCAATTGAGAAGATGTGGAACATTGAAGTAAATGGGAAATATATACTCCTTATGAAAGCGCTACCAGAATTTACACCAAAATAAACCGACGATGTTTAGGGCTTAAAGAGCGAGGGAAACAAAATATTTGTCATGTGAAACAACTTTTAAAATTTCATCCAATATATCTAACGCTGTTTCACAAAACGAAAAAGCTGTACCAGGACATTATTAATGAAGAGATTTGAGCGAACTTTTCAACTTGAAACTGTACAAATAACGTCAGGAAATTGTTTTGTTGATAATTAGTTTCAGATTTTCTGACTATTAATATACCTGTAGTTGTAGAAGCGGGTCCTGTGGTTGTTGGAATCAAAGGTGGACTTGTTCCTGTGGCTCCAGCTTGAGTGCCAGTAGTTGGGGCTGACGCTGTAGATGGTGTTACAGAGGTAAACACAGGAGACGATGTAGGTGTTGTGGCCGGTTGTCCTGTGGTCACAGCTACAGAAAAAAATCACAGGCTTAGTACATATATTTTAACACATGCATATATCACTAAAAACAAATTTGATTTCATCTATTAATAAAGTTGTCGATTTGTCCTCCGCTAATGAAGCTGAAATATTATATATGTAAAAGGGAACATGTGCTATATTCCTGCACTGTCAAAATTCCAAATGACATGGAAGTTGTTTTATTAGTAATATAAGTTAAATCACATTTGATCAATTTGAAACAACCGAGTTCTTTTTATTTCAGTAGCCTTCTTCATAACAGCTTCAACCTCAACATTTTCAATCCATTTTGACAAATAATTACAAATTAAGACAATAGATAAATTGGTATAGTTAAAATATCAAGGATTTAAGGATTAAATTTATCAATATCTATCATCAATACATATGAATGAATGAAATATGGAAAATATCAGGTTGAATGCATTTGTATATATTGGTTATAATTTTATCGGGTTTACAAGAGCAGTTTATCAAATTTAATTGTGTTAATTTTATTGTACAAAAAGCACAACAACAGTAGTTACCTTTAATACAAGCCTCCACGACAATATTTTTTACAACCGGAGCAACATTAGGAGTTGTTACTGGTATGATCGTCAATTTTATGTCGTCAGCCAACACCGGTTTTTTAAATTCCACTTCTGCTACACCAGTTGGTTTTACCTATTGAAATACATAGCCATATGAAATGTATTAATGATCCTTTAATGGAATACTATATTGAATAGTCAAGTGTCATTTATTGGTACATGCCCCATAAATGGTTGAAATAACATATATAGTGTTGGATTTTGACAGACCAGTTATGGCTAAATGCAACTTTTTATTGCAAAACATATAATTGTTTCTGTGATGATTGGAAATAGTTATCAAAGGTACCAGGATTATAATTTTGTACGCTAGACGCGCGTTTCGTCTACATAAGACTCATCAGTGACGCTCATATCAAAATATTTATAAAGCCAAACAAGTACAAAGTTGAAGAGCATTGAGGATCCAAAATTCCAAAAAGTTGTGCCAAAGTTTGTTGAATTTTCCTAATTATTGACCTTGTGCATAATTGATTGACTTCATCGTCTAAAATTTATGTTAAAAAAACATGAAATCGTTTTTATATCATTTTTACCTTTAGTCGATGTTACAAGCCAAATTTTACAATAATCCTTCTTTTACTACAAATTTCGTAAATTCTGTTTATGAATTTTTTACTTCTGATTGTAAACAACGTATGAACAAAGAATGCAAGAAAACAACATCATTTAGAAGGTAACTTTTTTCCAGTTCCATTTGATTTTATATTGAACCATTAATACGATGAAAATACAGCGCTAGTTATTTACAAAGTCCATACACAAAATTCAAACACTTATGTATATGGTCTTACACTAAGAAGCCTAATGGCCTAACCAACGACACCAGAGTATGATGTAACGTAATATTTCAACATTATTTGGTTGTACTAGAATATCAGAACTGCTTTTCGTGCTCTGTTTAGATAATGAATTGAAGTTGTCTTCTTTTTCATTGTTTCATTGATATTACCATAAGATGTGATTATTTATGTTCATACCTTAACAGTCTTCTCCTCAACTAAAACGCCGTCTTTATAAAGTTTGAAAACAACACTGTCAACAAGTTCTGTTTCAACAGCAATATTCATTATCGGAGTAGTGTCAGTTGGTTTTAACTCCAAAACAGGACTTGTGTCACCAGGTGACGGTTTCCACCCTGTAGGTTTCAAAGCGTTTTCAGCACCATCTGGGGTCGTTGTTGAAGTCACACTATCCAAAGTTAATGAGCCCTTTGGCGAATCATCAGGACAAGTTTCCAAACCTACAAGTTCAAATAGCAATAGCATAAATAGAAATACAAGAAATACATATGATGAATGGCTGATAGTTACCATTCTCCCTGCAAGATTAGGAGGGCTTTTCGTTCAAAAGTTTGACCTGTTAGCAAACAAAACATGTGAAAGAAAATAGTGGTATTGGAATGTTTAGAACCTTAACATTTGTCCGATTGAGAGGATGAGTGATGTCAAAAGTTTAACCCAAACAAGTTAATTGATGGACAAGATACTACTTTAATTTTCCTTTCGGTCGATATTTGTATTCCACGATTTTATCTTAGTATGGTACCATGGAAAAAGTTTACATTTCTATTCAATCAATCAATCGACCAGTTTAAAAAAGAAATCAAACTTGTAAAATTAGCCTAACATAGTTTACATTTTTTCAATATCTAGAAACGAGATATCTAAACTATATTTGAGGAATTGACTATAATTTCTTGTCAATTCAGAAATCAAGCATCTCGATAATACCTTTTTCAGAGAATGTCTTGTTTGTATTAGGGTAATTCGTTGGTACACAGTACGATCCCCTCCTTAAGTCAAGACATTTGAATTAACAATTATGGCCTTTCTTTCTTAAGAAACAAAGCAGGACCATCTCATTCAATATGTCTGTTAGTTCGATATGGGAGATACAACTGTTAATAATAGAAAAGTCAAATACTTTGATACTATTGCTTGAAGAACTAGTCTCAACTTGAATGTACCCTCACGGAATGTTGATTTTTTTACTATTTGCATTTTATTCATTAGATTCTAGAATAGGTAGTTTCACAATAAGTTGGAAGCCCGGCTAATATTGCTGAATAAATTGATGTTGATACTAGTAATTTGAAAAGAGGTTACATGAAGATCTGTTTGAGAGACCAAGTTATATAACGTTGATTGTTAGAACCTCAGGCAATTTAAGTATTCAATACAGTGAATTAAACATCTAGTTTTGTTTATCTTTTGTTGAAACTGAATTGAACATATAAGAAACCTATAATTATACAGGATGTCCTCATTTGTACCTGTCGTGGGGTATCTGTTGAGTTTCCAAGTGATTTGTTAATCACTTGTTCAATTAACGAGCTGTTTATGTAATGGTATTTACACCCCACAAAAAACGACGATGTTTGAGGCTATAAGAGCGGGGGAAAGAAAATATTCGTCATGTGAAACAACTTTTAAATTTTTAGTGTTAATCATTAATTTCAGATTTTCTGACAATTGGTATACCTGTAGTTGTAGAAGCGGGTCTTGTGGTTGTTGGAATCAAAGGTGGACTTGTTCCCGGGGCTCCAGCTGGAGTGCCAGTAGTTGGGGCTGACGCTGTAGAAGATGTTCCAGAGGTAAACACAGGAGACGATGTAGGTGTTGTGGCTGGTTGTCCTGTGGTCACAGCTACAGAAAACAACACAGGCTTAGTACATATATTTTAACACATGCATATATAAATAAAAAACAATTTCGATTTCATCTGTTAATAAAGATGTCGATTTGTCTTCCACTAATGAAGCTGAAATATTATATATGTAAAAGGGAACATGTGCTATATTCCTGCACTGTCAAAATTCCAAATGACATGGAAGTTGTTTTATTAGTAATATAAGTTAAATCACATTTGATCAATTTGAAACAACCGAGTTCTTTTTATTTCAGTAGCCTTCTTCATAACAGCTTCAACCTCAACATTTTCAATCCATTTTGACAAATAATTACAAATTAAGACAATAGATAAATTGGTATAGTTAAAATATCAAGGATTTAAGGATTAAATTTATCAATATCTATCATCAATACATATGAATGAATGAAATATGGAAAATATAAGGTTGAATGCATTTGTATATATTGGTTATAATTTTATCGGGTTTACAAGAGCAGTTTATCAAATTTAATTGTGTTAATTTTATTGTACAAAAAGCACAACAACAGTAGTTACCTTTAATACAAGCCTCCACGACAATATTTTTTACAACCGGAGCAACATTAGGAGTTGTTACTGGTATGATCGTCAATTTTATGTCGTCAGCCAACACCGGTTTTTTAAATTCCACTTCTGCTACACCAGTTGGTTTTACCTATTGAAATACATAGCCATATGAAATGTATTAATGATCCTTTAATGGAATACTATATTGAATAGTCAAGTGTCATTTATTGGTACATGCCCCATAAATGGTTGAAATAACATATATAGTGTTGGATTTTGACAGACCAGTTATGGCTAAATGCAACTTTTTATTGCAAAACATATAATTGTTTCTGTGATGATTGGAAATAGTTATCAAAGGTACCAGGATTATAATTTTGTACGCTAGACGCGCGTTTCGTCTACATAAGACTCATCAGTGACGCTCATATCAAAATATTTATAAAGCCAAACAAGTACAAAGTTGAAGAGCATTGAGGATCCAAAATTCCAAAAAGTTGTGCCAAAGTTTGTTGAATTTTCCTAATTATTGACCTTGTGCATAATTGATTGACTTCATCGTCTAAAATTTATGTTAAAAAAATATGAAATCGTTTTTATATCATTTTTACCTTTAGTCGATGTTACAAGCCAAAATTTTACAATAATCCTTCTTTTACTACAAATTTCGGAAATTCTGTTTATGAATGTTTTACTTCTGATTGTAAACAACGTATGAACAAAGAATGCAAGAAAACAACATCATTTAGAAGGTAACTTTTTTCCAGTTCCATTTGATTTTATATTGAACCATTAATACGATGAAAATACAGCGCTAGTTATTTACAAAGTCCATACACAAAATTCAAACACTTATGTATATGGTCTTACACTAAGAAACCTAATGCCCTAACCAACGACACCAGAGTATGATGTAACGTAATTTTTCAACATTATTTGGTTGTACTAGAATATCAGAACTGCTTTTCGTGCTCTGTTTAGATAATGAATTGAAGTTGTCTTCTTTTTCATTGTTTCATTGATATTACCATAAGATGTGATTATTTATGTTCATACCTTAACAGTCTTCTCCTCAACTAAAACGCCGTCTTTATAAAGTTTGAAAACAACACTGTCAACAAGTTCTGTTTCAACAGCAATATTCATTATCGGAGTAGTGTCAGTTGGTTTTAATTCTAAAACAGGATTATCGTCACCAGGTGACGGTTTCCACCCTGTAGGTTTCAAAGCGTTTTCAGCACCATCTGGGGTCGTTGTTGAAGTCACACTATCCAAAGTTAATGAGCCCTTTGGCGAATCATCAGGACAAGTTTCCAAACCTACAAGTTCAAATAGCAATAGCATAAATAGAAATACAAGAAATACATATGATGAATGGCTGATAGTTACCATTCTCCCTGCAAGATTAGGATGGCTTTTCGTTCAAAAGTTTTACCTGTTAGCAAACAAAACATGTGAAAGAAAATAGTGGTATTGGAATGTTTAGAACCTTAACATTTGTCCGATTGAGAGGATGAGTGATGTCAAAAGTTTAACCCAAACAAGTTAATTGATGGACAAGATACTACTTTAATTTTCCTTTCGGTCGATATTTGTATTCCACGATTTTATCTTAGTATGGTACCATGGAAAAAGTTTACATTTCTATTCAATCAATCAATCGACCAGTTTAAAAAAGAAATCAAACTTGTAAAATTAGCCTAACATAGTTTACATTTTTTCAATATCTAGAAACGAGATATCTAAACTATATTTGAGGAATTGACTATAATTTCTTGTCAATTCAAAAATCAAGCATCTCGATAATACCTTTTTCAGAGAATACTTGTTTGTATTAGGGTAATTCGTTGGTACACAGTACGATCCCCTCCTTAAGTCAAGACATTTGAATTAACAATTATGGCCTTTCTTTCTTAAGAAACAAAGCAGGACCATCTCATTCAATATGTCTGTTAGTTCGATATGGGAGATACTACTGTTAATAATAGAAAAGTCAAATACTTTGATACTATTACTTGAAGAACTAGTCTCAAATTGAATGTACTCTCACGGAATGTTGATTTTTTTACTGTTTTTTATTATTCATTAATACTCTAGAATAGGTAGTTTCACAATAAGTCGGAAGGCCGGCTAATATTGCTGAATAAATTGATGTTGATAATTTGGAAAGAACTGTTTGGTAGACCTAGTCATATAACGTTGTATGTGACGACACTTTCAACTTGTCTTTTAGTTTGGAATGGAAAAAAGTATAGAAAAGTTAAATATGAGAATGCTCTTCAACTTCGTACTTTATGTAGCCTTTCACTGTATTCGATTCATAATATGCCTAAATACACTCATCATAGATACCAGGACTAAATTTTGTATGTACGCCAGACGCGCGTTTCGTCTACAAAAGACTAATCAGTGACGCTCGAATCCAAAAAAGTTAAAAAGGCCAAATAAAGTACGAAGTTGAAGAGCATTGAGGACCAAAATTTCTAAAAGTTTTTGCAAAATTCAGCTTGGGTAATCTATGCCTGAGGTAGAAAAGCCTTAGTATTTCAAAATTTCTATATTTTGTAAACATTTAAATTATAAATGTAACCATATCAATGATAATTCGTGTCAGCACTAAAAGTGCTGACTACTTGGCTGGTGATACCCTCGGGGAAATAAATCTCCACCAGCAGTGGCATAGACCCAGTGGTTGTAAATAAACTCATCATAGATACCAGGACTAATTTTTGTATTTACGCCAGACGCGCGTTTCGTCTACAAAAGTCTCATTAGTGGCGCTCGAATCCAAAAAAGTTAAAAAGGCCAAATAAAGTACGAAGTTGAAGAGCGTTGAGGACCAAAATTTCTAAACGTTTTTGCTAAATTCAGCTAAGGTAATCTATGCCTGAGGTAGAAAAGCCTTAGTATTTCAAAAATTCAATATTTTATAAACAGTTAATTTAGGAGGGATGAAAACACATCGTTTCTACAATTAATCGAGAAATTTTTAAAAGTTGACAACTGTCATAATGCAACCAATCTATCTTTCGCTGTTTCTCAACACGAAAATGCCTAGAGATAACATAATGAAATGTTTATAACGAATTTGCTAACTCAAAACTGTACTTATAACGTGAGTAATTTGCTGATATTCTGACTATCAATATACCTGTAGTTGTAGAAGCGGGTCCTGTGGTTGTTGGAATCAAAGATGGACTTGTTCCTGGGCCACCAGCTTCAGTGCCTGTAGTTGGGGTTGACGCTGTTGAAGGTTTTCCAGAGGTAATACTAGGAGATCGTGTAGGTGTTGTGGCTGGTTGACCAGCTACAAAAAACAGCCCAGGCTTTACAAATTCATAACAGCAAACACATAACAAGATAAAACATTTCTTTTTGTACATAAAAGCGAAAAGTATGTAACGTCACATCTGTCTTATGTGGAAGTTTAATATTACGTTATGCTGTTTTATTATTACTTGATAATATTATATATTTACATAATATGGTTTTAATTTAACTCAATATAGAATAGTCATATGAAACTTCAAATTAAAAAATGCATATGTTTTTTTTAACTAAATGGCTAGTTTTTATTATGAAACTTATGTATATAAACTTTATTCTCAAGAAAATTCTATAATTTGTTTTAATTTAAAAGGTCATTTTTTTAATTGCTTGCTACCAGCAAACACTTCGCCCACCTGTTTTCCGTTTGCCGCGTGACCTTTCACGTAAATTCCGGTGATCGCAATACGCAAGTGCAAATGGAAAATCAAACGTAAACATCGCTCCGTCATCAAGAAAAACTCTTCCTATTGTACCTATTACATGCGTGCTTATCTGAATATCAATGTTTCTTTGTTGATTGTTTACAAACGGGTGACAATCTCTAAACTTCGGCTTTTAAACACGACCATTAATTAGATGCCATATTTTTACAACAACACTGACCGATTTGAATATTTTTGACAATTGTACGAAATTTATGAAAAAAAATTAGTAAATTCGTGCACAGAAGACAATGTTTATGATATATGTAGGCATTGGTTCAAGAATTGGATTAACATTATTGTTCACTGGTCACTCGTTTCGATTGACTTTAATAATATTTCAAAATTACACGATTTGAACAGCGGTATACTACTGTTGCCTTTATTTTTTGTTTTGACTTGATATAGTTTTGTCATTACTTAATATGGTTTGGTCATAACTCGATGTTATTTCGTCATTTTGTAATGTATTCGTGGTTTTAACATAACTTGATGTGTATGTGCCTTAGCGTATTGTAGTTCTATCATCACATGTGATTTCGTAATGATGATTTGTCAATTGTTTACATGGCTTTAACATTTTAACACTTAATAGTTATGACTATTCCATATTGAGTTATATAAAAAAAAACATCATTACTTAATGTCAAAACAATAGTATGTGAAGACAAAATATCATCAAGTAAAAAAAAACAACATAACCTAATATGAGAGTTTAACTTACGACAGTTGTGGCGTTCCAAAGAAAAGGAACAAAATGTTTATTTTCTGAACAGACGACAATAGAGAGGACGGAGAAATCTATTTTTAATGTTAAACAGAAAATAAGATAAGACTACAATTAATTACTAATTACATTGTCTGCAAACTCTAATGAGTACGATACAGGACAAACAGTTATATTACTTATATTACCTTTTGTTGTCATATGACAAAAACAAACAAAAACAAAAGTACATTTACTTCAATGTAAAAAAAAGAGACTAGTTGATTCATTTAAACTGTTGACCAACAGAAAACGAAGATATTGGTTTCAACAAATGTTTTACTTCAAATATCTGTATATAATTAGCGTTTTAAAAACATTGTAGTTAATAATGAGGTTGATGACGATCAAATTCGTACACACGAATCGTAGGTCTTTTGAAGACATTATTTTCAACAACAACAAAATTTGTCCACAAAATAGGATATACTAAGTATATATCAGATAATACTATTTTTTATTTTTCTACCCTTCCAAAATCTGTTAGTGCGATGCAGAGTGCTCCTATAAATTGTTTAACACTTTGAAATTGTGTTAAGTGTTGTAACTCTTTAATTTTTTCTAAATACATAAATGGTTAACGCACTATACAACGTGACCACCACGGTATTTGAAACATTTTCTATCACTGATGATCTAAATGTATCGTCCGGGCGTTTCAAGTTCAACACTGGAAACTTCCAAAATTATATACAAAGACCAAAAACATCAGAATATACAATTCGGGTCAAAATTTGTAGTGATATAATCATTTGTTGTTATAGGCCAGTTGGATTATTTCACGTCAAAATAGCTTATATAATGATGCTAAACATTTTACTGAACTGATATGAACTCGTCTTAATAAGGCATATCATAATGTTATGTGTAAGGCCACACTTAGAAATATTTTGGTTTGCCCAAACCTTACCAAAAGGTAAAGACAGTGAGGAGGCACAAACAATGTAGGTAGGCATTTTCCGGTTTTTTAGTGTTTTTTTTTTTTTGTTGGAAAAGAAAAATTGTAGTGTCAGGTGTTTTTTAGTCTTCGTGCCTATCTGTTTAAAACAAATCACATCAGAGAAATAAAATATTTTGAATAGGCAGCTGTTTTCTGGGTAGGTAGGGTTACGGCGAGCGAACATATTCTTTTGTATGGCCTAATTTCACATTTTTAGTTTCATCTTATATTTGTTATTCGCATCGGATTTTGTCTAATGCTTAGTTCGTTTCTGTGTGTGTTACATTTTAATGTTGTTGTGTCGTCATTTTCTTGTATTTAATGCGTTTCCCTTGGTTTTGGTTTATGACCCGGATTGTTTTTGTCTATCGATTTGTGAGTTTTGAACATCGGTATACTACTGTTGCCTTTATTTACTTAGATGTGACTTCCTTATAATTGAAAATCAAGCACATTGGTTGAAGTTCGTCATAACGTACGCGTATTGAGAAACTTAAATAGAAGATACTTACGTAGACACCCAAACACTTCAAATCCAATTATAGGAGAGTCTTCCCAAATGATTGGTAGCAATCGTATTGCATATCCCATAGTCATGTTGAAACTCACAATCTCTATTGTAGTGACATCTGTGTTTGCTTTGAATAACTGTCAATAGAGAAAAAACATCTGATTCTTTTTTCACAGAAAAGCAAAAGTCTAAAAAGCGAAAGCACAACAGCATCACGTATATCAATGATGAAAATCAATACTTAATCGACATGTGATTTTTTTTATACAAAAATCCTATCAACTAGACCTCAGTGAATCGCAAAATAACATGGTTACGTTTTAATGTTAAACAAAACACTGACTTAAATTCGATAATTTCAGAAACCATTGTAATTTATTATTATTTTGCAATTTTAACAGGATGTTTCGTTTTATAACAAATCTGTGATATACACATGGAAAAAGGTATTGCAACACCTTGATTTTTTTAAAACTTGAAAAATCAGCCTCTTATTTTGGATGGAATATGATAAAATATTTGTAAAATAATATTGAAACGTAGTTAATGATAACATTGGCATTAAAACGAACAAAAAATGTATGAATATAAAATGTTTAACCTAACCAAAATTTTTATAACAAAATATAGTGTATTTTGTACAAAAAAATGCATTTTACAACTTTTACTGTAGTCGAACTTTACAAAGACATTTCAAAATTAATCTTTAGATCATTGTTCACATCTTTTTGATCGTTACACGCCAACAAATTAGTACTTTGTGCGCAGCCTCGATTCAAACGGATAACCACATCTTAACTTCTTCTGATTACTGCCATAAGTCGACTTATTTGTTGCTAAGGTAGCAGCAACCATTCCTGACGAAGGGTATTGTTTTTTCATGACGCGTTTGAACTGGGGTGTACTTTCGTGCACTCTACGCCCAATAGTGTCCAATATATACTCGATATGGTTCTAATTCGGGCTACGATCGGGCAAAGGAAGATAACCCAAATTCCATTGGAACAATAGATCTTCCTCCACGCTTCTAAATTCCAATTTTGGCGAGCTCTGCACTATATTGGATACGGTCAACTGTGTGTCTGTTCGTAGACAAAGGTCCTCAAAATGGTCTTTTTCTCACGATAACCAGTAGCGATGAGCCGATCTCGAACACTTCTTGTTTAAAAGCTCCTGTATGGTCATCACTCTCTATTTAGGATTGTATTGTTTGAAAGCAATGAGGATAGAAACATCTGTTTTATTGTTTACGAGTACAGTAGCTGCATGTGCAGATAAGAGCTTATCGAGTCGATATTTTTTTTATTAAACTCAGGTGATATTTAAATAATGTTTAACTAGTTCTATTTCAAAAAATTATATCACAAAAGTATAAAGTGTGTTTTTTTAATTTGAATTTCAATTTGGTGTTGCAATACTTTTTTTCCATGTGTATAGTTTACAGCATTAACATTTATATTGAGTTCTACCTTAGTTAAAGTGACAATAAAAAAATATCCATCAAAATATTAGATTAATAAAAAAAAACAATGTTTTCACTGCTGGGGGACGATTCGTCCCCGAGGGTATCACCAGCCCAATAGTCAGCACTTCGGTGATGACATGAATATCAATTATATGGTCATTTTTATAACTTATTTACTATTTGTAAAAGAAGGAATTAATCGAAATACTAAGGATTGTCTTATCCCAGGCATAAATTACCTTAGCCGTATTTGGCACAACTTTTTGGAATTTATGGTCTTCAATGCTTAACAACTTTATGCAGGTTTGGGCTTCTAACTCTTTTGAAATGAATGTCACTGATGAGTCTTATGGAAACGAAACGCGCGTCTGGCGTATCAAATTATTAGCCTGTTTTTATATGATATCATTTATGTATATAAGGGTTTTGTTATTATACTGATATACCAAATAGTGTATTGCCACATTGATTTATCTGTCATGTGTTGATACATAGAAGCGTTGAATATAGTTCAAAATATGTTTTAAGGGTGAAATTAAAATAATCAAGTACTACTATATCAAATTGATACTGCAATTCTGAAGAGCATCAGTTAAGGATAAAAGTTATGGAACTCCTTTTAGAGATCATTTTTTTTAAATGGCGCGAAATGCTGACTCGGATAATGCCTTATATTTGCATTACTATTGGGGTTTTTTCTCAAATTAAAAAAATAGAAATTTGCTACATTTTTATAAAATGAACTTTTAAGAGCTATTGAAGTATTGTATGAAAAGGAAAATGGGAGTTACGGGGGAAGATGTTTTACCATGTATCGTAGGAGTACAACCATAGAGTCCAAATATTTCACGAAAATTGGTAAACCTCACCTAGGAACCTACTGAAGTTTTCAACATTTTAAGAATCCATATAGATTTTAAATAAAGCTGCATTTGTCAAACTAAGTTTTGAGTTTAATCCTTTTCAAGTGGAAGGTTTGGAAATTAGAATACTTACACCGACCTCCTTCCAGCTATCTTTATTATTTTTTTCTGTGAGGATTTCTACTCTAACTTCTTTTACATATCCTGTTCTTCCATTAATTATTCCCCCTTTCATTTCAATTTTTGTGAAGAAGCCTAGTCGTTGAAAATCAACTTCAATAAATGATCCAGTAAACTTGTCAGACTCGGGCAGCCATGGATTTTCAAGCCCTCCTTTGCCACTGTTTATGGTAGATGAGGAGTAAGACACGGTTCCATCAATACTATCATCACTCATTCCAAGTGGTTTATCACACATTCCTTAAAATATCATATGATTATATTCAAATAACTACGTCATCTCAAAACAAGTTTTTTTCACTGGTAAATGCATAATATAGCAAATCTAAGGTTATCATTGAATTTTTTGAGTTGGATGGTACTTTAGTTCATTTATTATGTGTCAACATTAAACAAGGAAGAAACTAATTTCTAAATCACTTTGTATCGTTGTGTAAACATTTTCTACATTTACACAATTTACCTATTACAAGATTTATTTTACTTGCCCTGGCAGAGATTTACCCGTTGGCGCATTATAGACCAGTCCATATCTATATATACTGGTGTTTCGGGATGAACCCATTAAGTCCAGTTATGGTCATGTTTTAGAATTTAAACACTATATGTGTATTCGCAAAGTAGATACATCAGTTGATTTTCATGTCAAGTAGTTTAAAACATTTAAAATTTGTCACATTTTGGAATTTGTGGATAGAAAAGTAAAACTTTACGACCTCAGATGCAAAATATGCATATGTCGCTATTACATATCCTTTTGAAATACATTATGTCTCCCTTGTATTCTGAATGCTTTCTTTTTTAAGGGGAAAGGGAACGGTGCACGGCAAATAGAATTGGTCAAATATAAGCAAGGAAAAATAAGGTCTAAATATCATATTTTTAATGTTTTGAAATTCATACATCACGTTTAAAATAAATCTCACAATCAGAAATGTTTCAAACAGAATAATTCAATAGCCGATACTTTTAAATACTCTGCTTTAGAACATATGAATGCTATAAATCTTAATCGAAATTATTATGTTTTGTTGAATTTGATTCATGAGAGAAATTCAAATGAGTATATTTACAAGCATTTTTATCAATAATTGGTATCAAAGTTTAAAATATAATACAAATGACAAAAAGGGTAATTTAATATTTTATTAAAATTTAAGTAAACAAATAAAGTACTGAAAATTTGGTGTTTCTGTATAATCTTGAAACTACCCAGATATCCCTACCACTTAAAGAGAAAATTTCTTGATAATGGAAATTATAGACGTGTTCAATGGTTGCCCAATATTGAATGTTCGGTGTTACGATATAATCTTAAATCTGCTTACTACTTGAAATGAAAAATCTCTTGATAATGGAAATTATGCAAGTACAAGTCTGTAGTTTGTGTTTATAACAATTATAGAAGAGCTGCGTATGGTTAAATAATTGATCTTTTAGTAAAACATGTCAGCGCCCAGATAAATGAGTTGTATTAATCTAATCGTACGTATAACGATGTTGGTATCAAGGTAATACCGACTTGTTGGATTGAGACGTACGTAGAAATAGTATGTTTGGCCAGTATACTAGTCTGTGTTTTTAATGTTTCATTTAATGTTTGTCTTGATGATAATTTGTTTTATGTTCCAGAAATGGAAAACAAGAATAATGTTCAAATACTACAAATGTGAAGAGGTGTCTTATCAGGTGTTTTTTTTTTATACTTTGTAACATTGTAATTAAAGAATGAATTCCATTGCTTAGTATATTATGAAGATTAGCAAAGGGCATCTCTTAATTGAATATTCGATTTTTTATTTGCATTTTTCTGAATCCTTACTTCTGTTCCTTAGTTTTCTTATCCTTATCTTCAAAATTCCAGGGTTCGACACATATATCAATCATATCATACTATTTACTTCGGTACTCGACTGTTTTATAAATGATATATCTATTGCTAATATACTTTAATACTGCACGGTAACGTGAAAATATATTCAGAACAAAAAGTGAGCATCTTAGGGAAATGGTAAATTTGATCAACATAGAAATACGTTTTTGTGATTTATTGGAACTACAACTATTTTCTTTCACTAAATCAGCTAAAAACTAGAGAAAGACAGTTTTTAAGGCCACGAATGCCTTATTTCTAATTCATGTTTTCTTTTTTGTTAAAAAGAAAAAACGACTATTTAAAGCACTGCGTTTAGGTAAAATACAAGGAGGTTGTGCTTCGTTTGTTCTTAAGATTAGTATGGTATAAGGATTAAATGAACACTCGTGAAAACTAAACTATTACACTTGCGAGAATATGTAGCAGTAAATCGATATGATAGCATGCAATATCACTCGAAAAAAAACACCATGTTAGCCGTACACTACACCTACTGTAGAATGCCTTTTCTTTATATAATAGTTAATATATTTATTATTACAACTAGTTTGCATTAATCTGTCTTATAATTAGCTATATAGTTACCTGGCAGTGGAGGTTCAGAAGGGTTAGCTATTACCACATTTTCTAAAATAAAAGAAATAACGAAAACCGTTATGGATTTCATGTTTTTTGTCAAGTGTTATTTTTTTATACAATGTTCATAACGTAAAATATTTCTAAAAATAAACATAAATCATTAAGTAGTATGTGTATTTTCGTCTTTGATGGAAACAAATAGTTAGCAAAGATATTTTTGGTTATTTATTTAAGAATGAGGCTCTGCAAAATATGTTTGCTCATTTGTTTCCATTTAGAATCAAATACAAGAATATAAGCAATCAAAGGTATACAAAAAATGGAATATTAACCTCAGAAACATGTTGTATATGATATTCATTGTGTGAGGCTCTGGACAACATGTTTCTAAGCTATTTCCATTAATAACAAAAGTTCAATGATATTTGTGTTAAATATTATACTTACTGGTCATCGGCCGCAAAAACAAATACTTACTTTCCAAGCAGCTTTAATAAAATTGAAATGACATGACATGATATTCCAGCTTTGGAGAATTAAATCATACTTACATTACATAGTGGACCTTGTAATACATACGTGTCGGATTTCTGCAAATAATTTATTTTGTTGTCGCTCGATTCCATAGTAAAATACACTTTCAACTGTAAAATAAACTTCCCATTGTAGAAAACACTTTATACAGCAGCTTGATGTCATTTTTAAAACAAGTATATTAGTAATTTCCACCGTCATATATATAACAACCTTCAATAAAAGAGTTTACAAAGATAAAAATCATTATCAAAGACTTACCTCAAATGCAATGTCATCCTACTGTTCTTTTGTCAAACGATTGCTTCAGCATCTTCCTTTCATGAGTAGGAATCACTAATGACTATCCGGACATCAGCTTCCATTTGAATATCGTGAATTTGGTGTTAACCTCGTTACATGGTAAACGGTCAAAGCTGAAATTTAAGAGTTATTAGGAAATACAAGTTCTTACCCTCTGTGGTAATCTGTCATCTTTTCTTCCTTTTCCCCGAAACCATCTTCGCCTTCAAAAATTGTCATCTCCGATTTGTTTGAAAAAATCAAACTAAAAATGAAATAATTCAACAGCCGCTAAATAACAACGCTTACCATATACCTGTGTTGATGGTATCTAAGGTTTACCTGTACTTCTCAGCAACAACTAAAAGTTTTCAACCTGATTGGTCGACAGTTTAGCTCGTTGTCCTTTTCTCCCTATCTTTACCAAAACCTAGTTTGATCGACCATGTAATCAATTTTTATCATTTCCAAGATTTTCTTGTTGTTTATTATCTCCCTTGTTCCAGTTGCCTTGTTACATCAGGCGATTGGTGATAAGCTTCTTGGTAGTATAGATTTCTTTGCAATAGCCGACGAGGTAAGGAATACCAAAATCACCTGAAATAAAAGAGAGAATAATAACAGAATACTGTTAATAAAAATGATATTGTTGATCCTTAAATACATATACAATTAAGCAAGACATTAAAATGTCATCTCTGCTCAAAATCTATAAAACTTTATCAAACAGTTCATACAGATGTAACGTTTGACCTGACGTTACATATTAATCGAAAACCTCATATTAATGTATTCAAAATAAAGAGATGTAGTATGATTTCTGATGAGACAACCATATGTCAGAGACCAGAGAATAATGGGCATCGTACGATCTTCGCCCAAGAGCAAAACACATAACGTCAAGTAATCTACGAAAGACATTGACATGACAAACATTAAAGCTATTCAAAAGAGACAACCAACGGCCTGATCAACGATAAAAACAATTATTGGGGGCGGGAATGATAAAAAGCAACCAGAACAAGGACTGAACTACAAGTAAGTAATTATTCATTATAGTTACATGTGTATCACAACATACATATACAATCATATACATAGTAATTTGATATTTACACCAGGCCCATTGGACCTATATGTTTAAGGTTTTCGCTATAGTCACTAAAATTGTCTAATGCGGTCATAGGTAGAAACCTTTGTCTAAGTTTTTCATAGTATGAACAGTTTAACATAAAATGTTTTTCATCTTCGACCTCTTGCTTTTCACACAGTACACATATTCGGTCTGGTAGCGCTTCGTTACGGAACCAGAGTTATCTAATAGTAATCACAGAGAGGGAATATCAAGCAATTTTTAATTGTAGCCTATTAAACGTTAAAACAATTTTCCACTATAAACGAATATTACTTTATACAAACATAAGGACTTTGTTAGTTAAATCTACAAATTTTATTCGATATTATGAATTTTTATTACAATAGATATAACATGCTATATCAAACTTAACATGTGTGTCGAGCCTTAACTTGATTATGTATTTATACTAACATAAATAGCTATTAAATTTTTAAAACTGTTAAACACATTTTTGGATGAATAGATGGACTCCTGTGTGTATTTTCAACGTAACTGTTAGCCTGATACCTAAAAAGAACCTGTAGTTTTTAACTTATTATTAATTTATTTTTGAGCGCATCTGCATACATCACGATGGGGAAAATATTCATCATTATTCTTTGTACGAATTAGAAGAGATAACTAATCACAAAATGAATATTACCGGGATCACAACAGGGAAATCTTCTGTATTTTGGTTTTTAGAGTCATTATAACAAAATATAACAAATATCTGGTGGTGAAGCTCATATGAACAAATATCCCAACAAATAAGAAGCTTTAACACTCGATATTATTGAAATAATAGGTTGATGATGGGAGTTTTTAACAACTTTGACCGTCTATACATCCCTCACAAGGTCGGCTATTGTAACCTTGCAAATTTTGAACGGAAATTGATTATAAAAAAAAAGTTGATTATGAGTTTTTGTTTTAAACGAGGATCGACGATACATGTTTTTTGTTTTTTTTTCAATGTTCAGCATAAAAAGCTCCAAATACTTAATATGTAATCGTATCCTTAAGCAAAACAGTAAATCTGGCTTCTATTTGTACATTGTTATTTACAAGAGAATAGTTTACACCATCAACTTTATTATATATGTACGTATATGACTATGCAAATTAAGTATGATTGTACAAATAGATATCTGTCATTTTAGAACCATGCCTCTTAAGTTATTCATTTACCAATCATCAATTGGGAACAATGTCATGTGTAAAGTCATTAATATACACAGCATCATTCCAAAATAATTCCCTTTTCATTTTCTGCTCCGATTATGTTTGATACATTTGTATAATGTATACTTACAACAAATTGTCACATTTCTCAAAACGTACCCACAAATTGAAATGGGTACAACGGCTCAAAAGTACAAATAAGAGTAAGCATCTTTAAAAATGTAATGAAAAACATTTCTTATCGAAAGAAAAATTCTAAAGACAGTATTACTATATGATTGTTATCTTAATAATATTTTATATGACAAGTATTTTTTTATTGTAGAGTAAAATAAATTTGGGGAACATTGGCGCTCTATATCGCTTTTAACATCTACAACGTCAATTATTGTCCAAGACATAACATGGCATTTCAGAAAATAGGAACTCTCTTTCAAAATTGCATGACAAATAAACAATTCTATTATGTCTAATTTATTCAAAATAAACTGTCAAATTGAGTTTCATGTTAAAACTGCCAAGAACTTTACTATAGTAAAAACTGTCAATACCTTAATATATCTTTATAAGAGTAAAACTGTCAGAATATGTTCAAGACTTAAACTCAATCTTTCCAAAACTAAACTAGAATTGAACTATACAAAAATTTTCTCATTAGATAGATAAAGCACAAAAACATCTAACAAAACCACAGACACGACTTAGCGGTTTTTATACATCTCTAACAACAAAAAAGACACAGAGAACATATATGAGAGTATCCGCAGTACCTACCGCTAAGTTGTGTGAAAATAATGAAGAAGTTGTCATCCGTTATATAGTCCACAATCTATGAATGAATAATATGACAAAGGTCAACCCGTTTAAGCTAAAAAAAAAACTGAAAAGGCCAATAGGTTGTTTTGACTAAACGAAGAAAATAATGTATACACAGCATGAATATCTAATAATGAATTACATCTAAATCTGATTCAATATAAAGGATTTAGACATCTTATCAGAACCTGTCGGAAGCTAGAGCGTTAACTTAATTCACTATAAGTATAAATAAGTTAAAACAAGAATCGTTAAGGCAAGAAATGTCGTGGTACATAAAGATCATACAAAATATACAAATGTGCATTACTTTGTAATGTATATGTTGTGTAAGTTGTAATGGTGTACAAATTATAATTTGTACAGATTTTTTGTACAAGTTATCAGTGTTTTATGGACTGCTTAACACAAATGGATGATGCAAGCACACAGTATTTTGTTTCACAGATTTCTGTCATAGTTTCACAACTTCATCATACAGTCTAATACTGAGCATTGGTACAAAAAACATTGTAAGACCGAAAAAAAGACTTTTTATGGGTATTAATGTGGTATAGGGAGAAAAATAAAATTATAATTTAAACCATTCAGGTAACCTCATTTCCAGTTTGAGGACAAGGAGACCAGCACTAAATGTTAGGTTGAAGTATCAAAATTTGAATTTAAAAACATTAAACAGTACAGTTTAGATGATAAACCTGTATTAACTGGTGCAAGAAGGTTTGTGTCAAACACTTATAAATTGTACAAAAACCCTGTACAAATAATTATAATTTGTACAGACTAACATCTTGTACACAACATATATAAAAGCAACGTAAAACCTAGATCATATATTTATTTATAACTTTATACCACTGATACTTTTCAACGTTAACAAAATACTTTTCAAAAATTTAATATCGAAAGCTCCTGCTTTTGCTTTACAAAAAATACTGATAAACCGTGTATAATATGAACAAATTACGAACAAGTATAATTAGTTGTATAGGTGTAAACCTTCTTACCTTCAGTAAATGAATGTTCAAACAATTATATCAAGGAGTAGGTAGAAATGACCACTTATAATATAAATCTTTATATATACTCAAACACCAAATGCACGTGGTATCGTAAAATTACAATATATACATATATATGCATAACGTTATATGATTGGTTATTCTTTTATTCTGACTTTTGAATCTTATGTTGTTGTGGACTATCCAATCCCGTTTATAGAAATGTGTCTTCTTCCCAAAGTATAATTGAATTATACCGTTTGAAAAGCTCACAGTGTTAATTAAAATTCTTTTATGTACGAGTAATTGAAAATAGTTTTATCAACATATGTCACCTCATCCACTTTCATTCGATGTTATTCAGAAGAAAATGGTGTTCTAAGGAAAATGTGTTTTTCTAAGTGAGATATGTTTTTCAAAGGAAAATATATTTTTCAATATTTTGCATTATATATTTTTTGTAAAAATCTTGTTGAATAAAGTGACGCTTTTCAATTATTTTCCTGTTTAAAGATAAGTATATGTGGTATCATTGCAAATAAGACAACTAAACACCTAGGCAAAATATTTTTTTTCTTCATCAAATCAGGATACCTTTTTAATGAGAAAAAAACATACCCGCCCCCCCCCCCTTTTTTAAAGTCAAATGGTCATTCCCTTATCTTGGAATCTCTGGTTTTTGTCAGCTAGCCTGTTGTCATTTTCGAAATGGCCTTAACCGGCCACACCATAAATAACGTATACATTGTAGTTTGTCTCCAATTATATTTAAAATGTTATGTTATGATAATATGTATATCGTAAAAACGCGAAAAGGCGAAGTCGAAAACGCGAAAAGGCGAAGTCGAAAACGCGAAATCGATTACGCGTTTTCGACTTCGCGTTTTCGACTTTTCGACTTCGCCTTTTCGCGATTTCGCGTTTTCGCGTTTTCGCCCTATAGAATATGAAAGGCGAAAACGCGAAAAGGCCATAACCGGCCACCATAGTTTCTTTAGAAGCTTTTCCAAGTTGATGGCTCCGTCGATAAAAGCATGGAAGGTTTTGATGTTGACCGGTTGTATCGTCAAGTTATCTAAAATTCAATGGGTACTTACTTTGCATCACTTATTGTGGACCTGTTTCTGTAGTTTTATGATTTACAATTTATAACTGAAATCAGAAAACATCTATCGAAACAAAGTCTGATAAATTAAATACTAGTAACACTTTTAAATATTTTGATGATATATTGGCTCACATTTAATAACACTTTTAAACATTTTGATGATATATAATATTGGCCTCAGAATGTACACTTAAGAGATTTATCTTGCTGAACTAAATTTAAATAAAGATAAAACTAACAATATACACTGCCCTTTCCTGGATCTCAATGTGCATACCTTTAACGGGAAGCTTAACACCAAAATTTACAAAAAATATTCATTTGTTTATGGTGAAGTTATCTTAGCTAGTTGATTTGATCGTGTATGTTTTTACGTATTTGATTTAAACGAAAGAAATCTCTCTATACTGAAAAGTTATTACACCAGGGATCTCGATATTTCAAACTTTAGACAAAACATTTATAGCCAGGCGTTGTCAGTTTATTTTCGATTTATGAGTTTGACTGTCCCTATAGTATCTTTCGTCCCTCTTGTATAGTTATGATACAGTTGTCAGGTCATGTGAGATGTTGATTCTCTAATATGGTCTTTGCATCGGAAATAAACACATTTATTCTAAAACCAGTTGTTGGAAGGATACGTGTTATGTTCTTCTCATAAATGTTTTGATGGTACAGTTTTTCTGTATGATACTTAATTTTCATATGATGAAGACATAATCTTTTAATCAGTTTAATCAGAGACATGTAATTCAGTTGTTATTATATTATGTGTCTTTGGTTTAATTGAAGGCTGGTGATGACATGTCAGTAACTGCTAGTAGTACTTTGTTAATTTATGTACTATTGTTATTTTGCTTAATATTTTTGTTATCTATTCTGGCAGCGGACTTGAACTTCATTGCAACTGAATTTTATTGTACGTATTGAGATCTCACAAAACATGTTTAAACCGGCTGCATTTCGTGTGCTTGACCCAAGTCAGGATTATCTAGCCTTTGTTAGTCTTGAATATAGATATAGGAAGACTTGGTATGAGTGCCAATGAGACAACTCTCCATCCAAATAACAATTTATAAAAGTAAACCATTATAGATCAATGTACGGCCTTCAACACGAAGCCTTGTATGTTTGTTTAATATAATTTAGCTCATTATTACATGCTTTGGAGTTAAGTGTGACGTCCTTTTCCACTGAAGTAGTACACATTTTTGTTAAGGGGCCTGCTGAAGCCAGTCTCTGATTGCGGTATTTTATTGATTACCTTGGGCTGTTTTCTGCTCTTTGATCCAGAGAGATTCGTTTGCGCCAAAAATGCGTTCTTTTGCGCCACTACTTTTTTTCTCCTATGCTACGTTAGCGCCACATGTTTTAAAATTACATGGTTTCATTTGCGCCAAAAATCAACCATACGATTGCGCCAACTAGAATGACAATGACTTCTCTACTCCTTTATTCGGACTTGGAATCGTCAGTTTACATGTCAATTGTTTCCTTTTCTGAAATCTTTATTAAATATTCAGCAAAACACTTACTTTTATTCTCTCTTTGTACGTTGACTGTCTAATACATTTTAAGTCATTTCTCTCCAGATCTTCATGGTGAAATGTCTCTGAACATATGATAAGTTTTAGGCAAAAAATTAGAATTAATATACATTAATCATTTGTATTTATGATAGCCTGATAGGTGTACAGGTAAATTTGCGCAAATGAGTTCCGAAAATTGGCGCAATTGATGCATTTAGAAAACAAAATTTGGCGCAAATGATACCCCTGAAAAACAGTAATTGGCGCAAAAGGACTGCTGCCCTTTGATCAAGCTGTTCCCTTTGACACATTCCTTATTTCCGTTCTCAATTTTAATAGTAACAATCAATCAATCAACCAATACATCATGGATGAATAAGTTCATCACTTCAATAACAAACCATGTAGAATAACAACGATATCCCAGAATATTTTGTTTAAGGAAATATAAATAAAATTGAAATAAATCTTGTATTAGTAATCAATCAATCAATCAATCAATCAATCAATCAATAAGTTCATCGTTTCTATTAATGTTTGTAAATTAATTTTGTGATATGCTAAAGAGCTTCTTTCACTGATTTAGCCATGAGTTATTTCCCCTTGGACATCTGTTACATTTCCATAATTAAGTTTCAGAAGTACGCCAAATATTAAGTATAGATTAACTATAAACTTTCGAAAGATTCGATACATGTGGTAGACGTTATATTATACCCTGCTGGGGACGTATTATAATTGTCCATTGCTGCACAAAGAAGGGCAATATTCTTGTTTAAGAAAGAAAAAGATTTCTAATTATTTCTCCTTACGAATGTTATCATACATTATTGATTGAAACTAGACCAGACAAAAATATTTTCCTAATGAATGCATTCTAAGGATAATAGTCGAAGCAACAGATGATTTACAAAGCAAAATGTAATGCTGCAGAAATTCACATAGTTACAAAACGAATTGTTAACGCTTTTCCTATGATTATAATAGAATTTCCCATGTTTTATAAAAGCCTGGATTACAATAGTGTGTCTAGTTCTCTTTATCTTCCAATGAGAAATATCTTATTGAATTGCTATAACCTTTAAATCTCTGATATGATGAAATGTCATTACAAACGCACCAGAATATTCCCAATCAAAAGAGAAGAAAACCATAAGTCGTCAAAGCTATTCTTTTCTAGGGTGTTACGGCTTTTTTTTTCAACTTCAGGATTTTGGCATCCATTTGATGTCGTAAACATTTTTTTTTAATTTTCTAGCATAGGGGCCTTTTTGGTCGAGTGGTATTCTGGTCTATTAAAGTAGTCTAACTACTGTATCACTAGTCTGAACACTGAGGTTTGGAGTTTAAATCCTGCATGTGGCAGGGATGTGCTCGACCTCAATCAGTATTGCCTAGAATTACCAGTTTTACCAGCAAAAGTCGGAGTCCCGCAGGGCCTTTCAGCACCCACCACCAATAAAAACTGACTGTCGTGAAAAAGCACATTGATCAGTTCTGAAATTGGCTTTAAACTCCGATCAATTAATCAACCAATCTCTAAAACCTTTGTAAAAGTAACATACCACTAAGGATATTTTAGCTAAATGATGATATGCATTTTTGAGAAAAATGTCGAAGGTTTTCAGCATCAAATAATAACCAAATTTAGGGGTACTATTTTACCACCAAAGTTGAATTATCGACGCCGATTTTAGCCAAAAATATTGACAACATAACATTTAAATATTTAAATATGTTTGATTTAAATTCTTCAAAAAAAAAGAAAGAACAAAGCACAGGTGGTATATTTTGGGCTTGCAAGTCGATAAATCAAGACATTTTAATCCACATTCATGCATCTTTATATTTGAACGTAAGTGAAGTTTCCCATTATGTGGTCATTCATTAAAAAGAAAAAAATGCAATTTTTGAAAAGTGAAACAATGGCGACAACTGGAATTATAACCTTTGTTGACTGATGTGTCCCACAAAAATCCTTTTTATCCAGGTATAACGATGATTATATTTTTAAATGAAATCAAACATGAAATCAAACAGACCTTACAAAATTGCGATTGCACGTGCTCGCTATATATTTTGATATATATTTTTGTTTACATCAGGTTCTAGGACCGTCAACAGTCGTCGGAAATCATCGAAAAAAAGAGTAACATCACAAAAATACTGAAATCCGAGGAAAATTCAAAACGGAAAGTCCCTTGGGCTAATCAAATGTCAAAGTCAAATGATTAAATACATCAAACGAATGGACAACAACTGACATATTCCTGACTCGGTACAGGCATTTTCAAATGCAGAAATGAAGATCGATTGTTAGAACATATACATGTACGTACGAAATGCTGATACATTTTAAGGAGCCTTAATGCGTTGTCAATTGATTCTTTCTGACTTTTTGTAATTTTGATATACGCTTTAGTATGTTTTGTTTATGAATTAGACATGAATTAAAGAGATAAATATATGACCTTTCAGATAAATGTATGGGGGCTTGGATTTTTTAGTTCTTGTTGCTAAAATGAGCTATCGCAAATTCAGGTGAAACGATTGATCAGGCGCTAAAGCTCAAATATTGTATCGACACTAATTAAGGGCTGTAAGTTCGGCGCTAATATTTCTCTAAAATATCCTGCGTATTTTTGCTAACATTTTTTTAGTTTTTCTGTGTAGAGTAGTGTTTTTTCTTGTTGTAAGCTTTTGTTTTGGTCTGTTTTTATTTCAATTTGATATTGCCATTATGTTTATTGATGTGGGCCTTTTTCAAAAAACGTGGATTTTCTTGTACAATCAATATTTCTAAAAAAGTGTAAATATTTTTATTCAATTTTTAGATACACCATTTAGCTTTTGGTGTGTGTAACAAGTTCCAGCAAATTCAATATAAAATTTAGCTACAGAAATTGCTTCCAGTGGGTTTCAAAGGGTCCAAAATCCCCAAAATTGCTTGTACGAAATTGAAAAACTAGTCTTTTTTAAATGCTGGTTTTAATACCCAGCGGAAATTATTATTTTTCTTTTGTTATTATAAATATATAGGTATCACTGCAGGTATGTATACACAAATACGGGGAATTATTAGATTTTATTAGCATTTTTTTTTTACTTTTCATTTCGTACTTAAAAAAATGTCAACTACATAACACAAATGAAATAATGTTGCCAATAAACAACTGATTATATCCCTTGTAACTAAGGAAGTGTTCTCTACTTACTCTTCATCCTCTGATGACGTGCTTAAAGTTACAGGATGACATCATTGATTCATTTCATTATAGATTAGTTTTGGTGAGTACAAATTACTCCGTAATTTTATTCTATGTCAACTTTGTAACGGCAAAAACATTGATAAATTTTGGCATAAATATTTTTTTTTACATAAATCATTCAAAGTCTATAATACTGACTCTAATTCAATAAAAACCATTTATCTGGTAGTATTAGGGTCAAGAAAAACATCAAAAAACCACAAATAGGTCAACTACATAACGGTCAACTACATAACGCAGTGAATCGTTACGTAGTTGACAAAAAGCGTTATGTAGTTGACAATGCTGAATTAAATTCACTTTAAAATATGTTTCTAAAAAGTGTTATTTTAACCATGTTAACTGTTTTGAAAAAAGTGTGATGATTTTTATGGAAATATATATCAAGCAAAATGTAAATATTATTAAAAAAAAATTAGGGACTGAAACTAAATCCGTTATGTAGTTGACATATGTCCCATACTTGTTTCTATGTTATTTTTTAAAATATTTTTGTAGTAGCATTTAAGATTGCATATTTTTATTTCAGGTTGTATTGTTGTTAAACTATTCAATTTCATATATTAAAGTTGAAAATTGAATATTTTTTTGTATTGTTATTTCACAACTGAAATATCCACATTTTTTGAAAATGACCCATTTATAATATTTTTTCCCTCCTTTGTATCTAAGATAAGAACACACCTTCCCGCACAAAAGATAAAGAATTAGACCTGCAGATGACTTTTTAGTTTTTGTTCAAGTAGTATTGGATTTCTGTCATAGATCTATATGGAAACCCGCATTTCTTTTTAGCTCACCTGGCCGGATGGGCTTTTGATGACATTTTTAGGAAATAAGGCGTCCATCGACGTCATCTGACGTGATTCTGTCCATCCGTGTGACATTGTTAATCATCTCCTCTGAAACTACTTTGGAGTTATAGTCACAGAAATGTATTTTTTTAGCTCACCTGGCCGGATGGGCTTTGGATGACATTTTTAGGAAATAAGGCGTCCATCGACGTCATCTGACGTGATTCTGTCCATCCGTGTGACGTTGTTAATCATCTCATCTGAAACTACTTTGGAGTTATAGTCACAGAAATGTATTTTTTTAGTAAATTTTACAGTTTTTAGCTTCCAATATCTCAAAAACTTAAGAAGTTAGAGCAAGTCTGACAAGAGTTAAATGAATATAAAGCGAAGGTAATTGAAATTAACATAACAAAAGAACGACTTGATGTACGATAAAATTGAGACTGCTTAATAAATATAGGTAGCCTTTGTGAGAAATAAATAAAGATATTATATAATAAAACAAATACTTTATTCAAATAACTATATATGGTGAGAGGTATAGATATATAGATCGATAATGATTACATGTACATGTACATTTGTACAAGGAAGGGTCAGAAATAATATTGACCCTATACAGATCATAGTATAAGGATGATGCAAAACATCGAGGTTGGGTTAGAATAATATTCAGTTTTCGAATTCCAAACTCATATTGCTTCGGTACAAATATGTTACTTTGAGGATAAAGACTTTTTAGTTCAGTTTTAAATTTATTTATTGATTCCGCATCACGAGTTGAATCATCAAGTTTATTCCAAAGACGTATGGTTGATGGAATAAATGAATCATTAGTCGATGCTAGTCTGCAGAATGGAATAATGATGTCATTTCCATTGCGTAGAGGATAGACCGTCATACTTTTTTTGGGGGGAATTAAATTTGTCAAATATTCTGGAGCATTATTTTTTGGAATATTATAAAACATTTGCATTTTTCTTCTCTCTCTCCCTTCAGCTAATGTTTCCCATCCAAGTTCTTCATACATAAATAACCCTTGAGCTTGTGAATATAGGTAACTCCGTAACTATTCTAGCAGCTTGGAGCTGTAATTGCTCCAGTTTATTGATATAACCTACCCCAATATTATCCCATACTTCACTGGGATACTCAAGCAAAGGTCTTATAAAAACTAAATAGAGCTTTTCTAAATTGTTTTTTTTTTAAACATTGCTCTGTTCTTATACATCCCGCCTGAGTCCCCCAAGGAACGGTACTAGGACCAATCCTCTTTCTTTGTCACATAAATGATCTACCGGATGCAGTAAACGCGTCAATCCGACTGTTTGCAGACGACTATTTGCTGTACAGGGAAATCAAAAATCAAAATGATCACAACAAACTACAAGAGGACATAAAATCAATGGAAAAATGGACAGACGATTGGGGTATGCGCTTCAATGCCAAAAATGCTATATGCTTAGCCTGAAAAGTAAAAGCCAACGGTTCTATAACCTAAATAACCACACTCTCGAACAAGTGTCATCTAACCATTATCTCGGGCCACAAATACAAGAAGATCTTAAATGGAAGGAACAATCAACAAACACATGCAACAAAGTCAGTTCCACGCTTGGCTACCATAGTAGAAACCTACAAAGCTGCCCTATGGGATGCCGGAAAACAGCATATATAGCACTCGTAAGATCTATTATGGAGAACGGATCAATTATTTGGGACCCATATACCCAAAAAGACATCCACATATTGGAATCCATACATAATTGTGCTATTGTAAAAAAAATTGCATTCTTGTCTTTCATTTTTGCTAAGGTGATTTGTGTAGGCCTTTTTTTTAAGGCCCTGCAACGAAGTTGTCGGTGCCATATAGTTTTACCCTTGTCCGAAATTCCGTAGTTCCGTCATTTTTGGCATGCGAGTTGACAATGATGAGTTACAGATCAAGTTTATGTTTCGTTCCGCTCCGCTAATTTGTGCTGAAATTATGGGCTTTGATAAATTATTGAAAATCACAGTTATACGGATTTTTTTTTTCTATACGCCTGCAGATTTTTAGCTGATTTTTGATATGTGAGACTATCGCCATGTTTGTGTCCACATGTGTTATTGAAATTACAGATTTTTCCACTTTTGAGGACGGGTCCATTCGTGTCGCTTTGACACATCTAGATTGGTTTCTTTTATACATATGTAATGTTTATTGGTTGTTAAGGTAACAAACAAGAAGAATCTTGTTGTATATATGCATATTTCATATAGAAGGAAGCGTTGTGTAGATTTAGACCTTCGGCGGGAGAGTCAGTGGTTGGGTCCATTGGTATGGGGTGTTTGAGAGGTACTCTTGTGTTCAGTATCGGGAACATTTAGAGAACAATACTATCCAGTAAATAGTGAATTCGCCCTAGAGTAAATAAGTGGGTGAGGAATACAAATCGGATTCTGTTGATGTTCTTACAGAAGAAGACTGGCTTACAATAGTGAGTACGCTACATAGCTGTAAGTTTGGGTGACAAGAGGACAACTTGTACTGGGGACAACTTGTACTGGGGACAACTTGTACTGGGTACAAGTTGGTCTAACATTGGAAGTTGGTAGAGCAGACTGTCTCACTCGGAGGACAAGTTGTTCCAGCCCACACTGTCTGGTAGTGATAGACTGTCCTACTAGGAGGACAAGTTGTACCAGTACGCACTGTCTGGTAGTAACATACTGTACTCGCCCGCACTGTCGTATAGGACAGATTGTTCTATTAGGATGACAGGCTGTGTTATAAATATATTTGTGTATATATAATTGCTTTTATTGTTCATTGTTACTTTGTATCGGCAAGGAGCTACTGTATATATTTTGGTTCATTGTGAATAATATAAATAGTTATAGTTTTTGGTATTGACGTATTGTTTGTGAACAACTTGGATCCAAGTATTTACTGGAACGTTCGTTTAAAATATAAACGCCTGGTTACACGTTACATATTTGGTGGCTATCGGTTGGGATTCAAGTTGTCTATCAAATACTATTTGATTGATTGATCGTCATTTAATTTATTGTCAGTTAACATCAATGTTTACTTTAATAAAAGATTAAAGTGAATCAACCGTGAGACATAGTTGTAAGTCACGGCTGAGTTGTAACACGATTGTATTATTTAATAAAAATTGTTTCATTTTGATTACAGTAACACTGTACTGTAATAAATGTGTCAAATATTGGCGATCAGATTGCTGAAATAAGTAGACAAATACAGTCTCTTAGCGAGAGCACAATACAACATGGACAAGGTTTTATATCTTCTGCACCTTGAGGTCAGGGTGTACGTCCAAAAGTTGTTGAAAACAAAGTACATGATTTGGGCGTAGTGACGACAGGGCCATCTCTATCAACATCTGTAGGATTAGCCATGGGTGATACACTACCTTTGCTAGATAGGGATATCATAAAAAATCCTCAGGTAAATAATAGAAAATCCATAGGGCAAGATAAAATTCAAAATTTTAGTCCTAAGCAGGAATCAACAAAAAATCAAATCACTGCTCATACTTTAAGCTCTGGATCAAATGATGTTAAAATCAAACCTTCAAAATATGATGGCCTTACTCCTTGGATTGATGATTTTTCACACTTTGAGATGTGCGCCCTTGTTAATAGGTGGTCTGAACATCAAAAAGGTTTGTACTTGGCCGTGTCACTGATTGGACAGGCCCAAGCAGTCCTTGGTGATTTACCAAAGGAAAAGAGACAAATATTTTCAGACCTAGTATTTGCACTGGAGGAACACTTTGCTCCATCCAGTCAAACGGAACTTTATCGGTCAGGACACTGAAGTCTGGAAAAAAGGTGGCAAATAAAGACAAAGGCGCTGTCATTTCAGCATCAGAGGATGCAGGAATGTGTGTTGAGTTACTTATTCAAGATATACTAGTCAAGTTTGTAATGGATACTGGAGCTACGTTAACTCTTGTTTCTACCAAAGTGTACGATCTTATTCCTGACTTGTATAGGCCACATCTGAAGGCTACTAAGTCACAAATTACGTCCGCATGTGGAAACTTTTTGAACCTTAGAGGTAAAGGCAATTTTAAACTAGATTTTGGTACAGAAAGGTTTACTTCACAGGCCGTAGTAACCGAGCTACAAGTTGATGGCATTCTTGGTTTAGACTTCATAAAGAAAAACAAGTGTCTGGTTGATGTGTCTGAAAACATATTTCACATCGATAACCTTAGTGTTACCTTAATTTTTCAAGGTACATTAGGATGTTTCAGGGTGGTTTCTACAGAATCTGTTACGATACCAGCTCGATCAGAGATAGTAGTTTCTGGGAAAGTTTGCTTGTCAGAAGGTTAGACATTGCCAACAAATGATGTTTTAGTAAAAGCTTGTGAAAATAAAAGGAAAGATTACATTTTGACGGCACGTTCCTTAGTCAAATCAAATGACAGTATACCAGTCAGACTCATGAATGTAGAGAACGAGACTAAGACTATATTTCCGGGCACAACTATTGCACAGATGTGTGAAATCAGCCACGTAGCAAAATCTTTGCCCTCTCAGAATGACGGACAAAATAAAAAGGCGTTGAGGTCAGATTTGCATGATCTTTTGAACAGAACATCTGACAAATTATCAAGGTCAGAAAAACAGAAGGTCAACAGTTTAGTGCAAGAATATGAAAGACTGTTTGCTGAAACAGATATAGACCTAGGTAAGACTAGTTTAGTCAAACATGAAATAGAAACTGGTAATGCTAGGCCTTTCAAAGAACCTCCTCGCCGCACACCTTTTCATTTATCAAAAGTTGTTTATGACAATATAGATAAAATGTTAGAAAATAAAGTTATTGAGCCTTCACACAGCCCATGGGCTGCAGCTATAGTTTAAGTCAAGAAAAAGGACGACACGTACCGTTTTTGTGTGGATTACAGGAAACAGAATAACGTGACTATCAATAAAGACGCATATCCACTGCCTAGAATAAATGCATCACTTGACCATCTTGTAGGCACAGCTGGTTTAGTACTCTTGACTGTTGTTCTGGATATTGGCAAGTTGAACTGGCCGAGAAAGATAAACATAAGACGGCATTTACGACTAGAAAAGGGTTGTTTCAGTTCAAGGTAATGCCGTTTGGGTTGTGCTGTGCTGTACAAACGTTTGAGCGTTTAATGGAAACTGTTCTAGCAGGGCTCCAATGGGAGGTATGTCTAGTATATCTAGATGACATTATTGTTTTTGGCAAGACATTAGATGATATTTTGGTTAATTTAAGGACAGTTTTTGACAAATTAAAATCAGCAGGCTTGAAGGTAAAGGCTTAAAAGTGTAACTTATGTGTTACCATGGTTCGTTATTTAGGGCATATAATTTCAAAAGATGGCATAGCCACTGATCCTGAGAAAATTAAAGTTGTACAAAATTGGCTTGTTCCAACAAACCCTACTGAAGTTCGTTCACTTTTAGGTCTGTGCAGCTATTATAGAAAGTTCATCAAAAACTTTGCCTCAATTGCTAAATGTCTGCATGTTCTGACTGAAAAAAGAAAAAGGTTTGAATGGATATCTGATTGTCAGCATGCATTTGATCTACTTAAACTAAAGTTGACAAACGCCCCAATATTAATACATCCTGATTTTAACAAAGAGTTCATCTTAGACACAGATGCTAGTAATGTCGCATTAGGGGGTGTCTTATCACAAAGTCATGAAGACGGTAAGGAAAAGGTTATAGCTTATGCCAGTCGCTCAATGTCTAAATCCGAGCGTAGATATTGCGTGACTCGCAAAGAGTTGCTAGCTGTGGTATACTTTGTGAAGTATTTTAAACCATATTTATATGGGAGAAAATTTACGATCAGAACGAATCATAGCTCACTTCGGTGGTTGTTGAATTTCAAAAACCCAGAAGGCCAAGTGGCTAGATGGATTGAGACTTTGAGTACTTATGATATTCACATCAACACCGACCAGGTAACCAACACAGGAATGCTGACGCACTTAGTCGTATTCCCTGTTAACAATGTGGGTATACGTTAGACTTGCAGTCAAAAACGAGCAGTGATTGTCACAAGACTGAAGAAAGTCAGGTTAAAATAGTAACTAGTCAGGTGCCTGACCATGATACAGATTGGACGTTGACAGATAAACAATCAAACGACCCAGACCTTAAATTAGTTAAACAGTGGCTGACGGATTGTCGAGGGCCACAATACAATGAGGTTTCTGGTAAAGGTTTTTTTTATAAGGTCATTATGGAATCAGTTTAATAGTTTAGAACTTCAAGATGATTTGGTATTCAGACATTTTTATAACAATGAACGGAAAATTGTGAAATTGCAACCTATAATCCCGTTGTCTGGAAGAAAACACGTTTTACACTTCTGTCATGATGCAAAGTATGCAGGTCAATTAGGTATGCGTAAGACTTTTGAGAAAATACGCCAGTCTTATTATTGGCCAGGTTTGCAAGCTGACGTTAGAGCATATGTCGCTGGTTGCGATACGTGTGCTATAAGGAAAACCCCAACGAAAAAGAAACGTGCTCCAATGGCCATAGTAGAGACAAGTAGTCCTATCGAAAGGTTAGCTACTGATATTCTTGGGGAACTTCCGGAAACTGAAAAAGGCAATCGGTATATCTTAGTTGTATCAGACTACTATACTAAATGGACAGAATCGTTCCCTATGCCCAATATGGAAGCAAGCACTGTTGTCAAAATAATTGTAGAGGATGTAATAGCTCGATTCAGTGTCCCGTCCTGGATTCACTCTGAGCGATTCGGCTTCTTGTAAACCTCTTGTTAGTCAAATATACTGCAAAGTGTATTAGGCAAAAACATATTTGCTGCAAGTTATAGAAGCCTTCTTCTGTAATGAATAACATGTATATATGCTAACTACTTTTAAAGTCCTGCTCCTTTAACAAAATCAATGTACATTTTGACAATAAAGCGTCTCCATAGGTTGTTGGTATAGTGCAGTCCTCTGCAAGCAGACTTTATCCAAATATATTCTTTTGGTAAAACTAAGTAGAGATCCCTCTCAAATTCCGTTACATTTATGACATTTACGGTTTTATTGATAAAGAATTCTTTAATTTAGATGCAAATTCACATTTTCTGGTATGTCTTATTCGATTGTATAATGCAACCTTGTATGCTGAAACTATTTTATTTTTATGAAATCACGATATTCCATAACTTGCATTTCTATTCATACGATAATATATGTACTCAATATGCAGGAGCTGTTTGAATGTACTTTATAGAAATTAAAAATTCACAATGGGGACACTTATGTAATTTAGGTTTTTGGTGCTATTATTTATTTGAATTCAAATAAATTAATTTACTAAGAAATAAACAATTTTCGGTTAAAGACGGGAAACTAAATTCATGTGTCAGAATGAAATGATATACACCTCTTGTCCTTGATTTATGTCTCATAAAAAGGGGAACTTAGAAATTAGAAATAGCTTTACCAAAGCATTTATGATTGTCTTTACACTTACATTTAGACTTTTGAAACCCATGTATTTATTAATATCTGAAACTATCTGAAGATAACTCTACCGAAGCGGAATATAATATGTACGAATAAAGAAAAAAAAACTTTTGTTTTTAAATCTTTGCACATTAATAAGATTTATTCCTATGAAGAATAAATCCGGTTATCGGAGGAAAGTGGGCTTACGTTTTGGGAGTTGTCCCGCTTTGCACACGTGGATGTATTATGAGTCGCGTTGATTATTTTAACCTTGATAACTGTGACGTCATCATTCTTTCTTTACCACGTACGATACAGCAGAGGGAAGACGCAAACAATTGGGTTCCGTATGAATTAACTAATGTTTGTTTCAAAAGTTAATAATATTTCTTTGATTTGGTATATGAAATGGATGTCTTTCAAAAAATCTTATTTTACTGAAAAGGTTCGGAAAGTTTGAAAGATAGAAAAAGCACATGGTTTTGATCCAGTATATCGATAAAATATAGTGTTAAAGATTTTATATCTTTTGTTGTTTCTTCTGTAAAGAGTTTCTAAATATTTCATTGTAAATTTTTAATTGTTGGTTTAATTCAGTGGAAATCATGAATTATATTTCCAAAAATAGAAATTTTAACAGACCCGTAATTTCAGATATCTTATATAAACTGCGCACATGGTTTTATTACAAGACACGTGTCGCATGGACGTCTGCGATTTTAAAACTATCGTTATATGAAATGTTTCATCTGCTACACAGCAAGCAATTTAAAGAGAAACCAATAATGAATAAATGTATGAAGTTTATAAAATATATATGTATATTAAATTTGCGAAAGCAAATTTACAGATCTAACATTGTTGGGTTGATGTTTAGACGAGTTGTATATATAGTATAACTTTTCAACGGTCGTTTCACTAATATTATTGTAGTAATTTTTCAGTTTTAAAAACCAAACATCTTATGGAAATGGGGAAAGCAGTGCGTATGTCACAAAGGCCCTCTAAAAGTCCTTATAAATGCAGCCAAGGGTACTGCAGAGGGACGTACCGAAACCGTTGGGAAACAGATCTAGCAATGTCGTTGGACAGCATACTTCCACGCAAGTTTTAGCTACATGTATGATGACTCCAGAACTTAGGAATGAAGTTGTTCAGATTGTCAATGCCCTTATTCACTCTTCAGCTACTGTTAACTATGTTACATCTCCTGACTCAGTCAATGAAAGGCAACAATCGAATACAGGTATAACACAACGTTCTAATATTTGCCAATAACTAGTGCAAATGATAATCTATGTTTAAATGTTTCACAAAAACTTGGAACAAAATAATTAATGGTGAATATGTAGATTTAGGTATATTGCTTTAATACAAATTCAGGCACAGAGCAATCAAATTCTCTAACTGTAGATACAAATGGACAGCTGATTATCCAAACTAAACTAAGTAATAAGATTACTGATATTAACACATGGATAGATGCTTTCCTTATTTACATAAGTATTTATGTTGGTGTACATTTAGAAGATACACAAATGAAAATATTTTAACATGTATGTATTCGGTTAAGTTGGGTGCAAGTCGTTCAATATTGGACCAGGTTCGAAGGACTATAATCAACAGTTTCGTCTAAAGAAAGCTAGAAATCCAGCTTTGTCATGGGCTACTGTTGACCAAGAACTTTGGCTGTTATATATTCATACAGTGCAGCCAAATGCACCTAGTTATGGGGTTAATATGGTTAACACTAACAGGAAATGTTTTACGAGTTCCATAACATAGGTGCATGTATGTTACCACAATGTCGATACATTCACAAATGTTTGAGATGCAATTGTCCCCATCCTGCCATAAATTGTAGGGTCCCTCAATATGAGAATGGGTAATTTATGAAAGATATGATATTTTTGTTTGTTTTTAGAACTTGTTCCAATACTATTGGCCATAGTTATATTATTTAAGTTCAAATTGAGGGACAAACAAGTTATGTTTCACATAGATAACTGTTCTTTGGTTGCTATTTAAAATAAACAGTCGTCAAACTTGACACAAGTTATGCTGTTGGCTCGACTGCTCGTATTGCAAACAATGGTGTATAATATACAATTTAACAGCATGCATGTTCGCAAGACGGCTCAACTCTGATACAATCTTTCATAACAGTAGGAAAGACATTACATTATAAACTGATATTGATACCATAAACTTATACATCATTAATTTATTATTCTAAATTTTCATAAATTTACTTAAAACACACAATCACCTATATAAGATATAAAAATTATGTGTATATGCACGAACTACTGTAAAAGATTATTATCTGATGAAACGGTACGGTGGTCTCACAAATCAAGAGCTTCTTCAATATACATACAAGTAGATTTTTATCCTTTTTCAGACATAGGATTTAACATTTTAAAAAAAAATTTCATCCAAATTATTTGATTAATATCAATAATTTTATATTTTAATATTAGACCTATTTTTGTTATATTGCGGACATTCGATCAAGAAATGAATCTCATTTTCAATTTTTCCAGTGCAAAATTTACAAAATCTCTCATTAGAGGGTATTGTTGGTCTTGCATACCTACCAGTTTCTATTGCTAATGAGTGTGCACTTGTTCTTAATTTAGTGATAAATAAAAAGTTAACCACAGTTTCCATCTTTTATCTTAGATAGTTCAAATTTAATTTTCTTTTTGTAGAAATCATCTAGTTTCTGTTTGAAATTACTATTACAATGCTTGTTAAAGGGTATTCCAATATATTTCATTAATTCAGATAATTTATTAGACCACAAATTTTCTCTGTACTAAGTAGATATTTTAATAGGATTGATTGATTGTTGGTTGCTTAATGTCCAGTGGCAAATATTTCAGGCATATCTATCAGGACGAATATTTACACAGTGTCTGTAAATTGTGTCATTTTGGGATAATTTAGTTTGTATCAAGCCTATACATTGTTATGACACAGTGTCTGTAAATTATGTCTTTTTAGAATTATTTAGTTTGTATCAAGTAGATATTTTGGTAGGACACAGTGTCTGTAAATTGTGTCTTTTTAGGATAATCTGGTTTGTATCAATTAGATCCATTGTTAGAACATAGTGTCTGTAAATTGTGTCTTTTTAGGATAATTAAGTTTGTATCAAGTAGATATTTTGATAGGACACGGTGTCTGTTAATTGTGTCTTATTAGTATATTTTTATATGTATCAAGTAGATACATTGATAGGAATTGTGTCTTTTAAGGATAATTTAGTTTGTATCAAATAGATATGTTGATAGGACACAGTGTCTGTAAATTGTGTATTTTAAGGATAATTTAGTTTGTATCAAGTAGGTACATTGAAAGGACACAGTGTCTGTAAATTGTGTATTTTAAGGATAATTTAGTTTGTATCAAGTAGATACATTGATAGGACACAGTGTCTGTAAATTGTGTCTTTTAAAGATAATTTAGTTTATATCAAGTAGATACATTGATAAGACACAGTGTCTGTAAATTGTGTCGTTTAAGGATAATTTAGTTTGTATCAAGTAGATACATTGTTAGGAAACAGTGTCTGTAAATTGTGTCTTTTTTGTATAATTATGATATCATTTAGTCACCACTTTTAGAATCACTTAAGGCACTTTTATTGCATGTAACTATATTTATTACTTATATGTCACTTGAAACAAATTAAAAGGGTTTATAGGACAGCTAACTGTTATCCGTAAAGAAAGATCACGTTGCAAAATTTTGCTAATATTGTTATAATAATAATAATAATAATAATAATAATAATAAATTCTTTATTTAAAGAGGGTAACTCAATTAGAAATAGTCTAATTTTCATTGAGGCCCTCAAACAAAATACATGCATACAGTTAACATTCATACATTCATACATTAAATTACAATATATATTACTAGTATATACACAATTCAATCATTGAAATATACTTTAGGGTAATAAATGACAATATTTGATATAGTTTTGTTAGAGGAAAACAAATTATTTGACTTGCATATAATTTTCAAGAAAATGATTATAACTATGTTTCTTGAATAATTCCACATCAGGACATTTTTTTATTTCGAGTGGTAAATTATTCCATACTTTGGTTGCAGAATAATGAAAAGATTTTTTATAAAAATTTGTATTTGGTCTTGGAACAAAAAGATCATTATTAGAGACAGATCGTAAGTTGTGGCGTTGCACATCATCAATATTTAGTATTGCTAAGTAATCAGGTGTTAGCCCATTTACAATTTTATACATTAGAATTGATTGTTGGTATTTTATTCTTTTAGTAAAAGATAGCCATTTTAAAGAAGAAAACATGAAATTAGATGGAATAGAAATATCGCATTCCAGTATAATTCTTGCTACTCTTTTTTGAAGTTTTATGATTCTATCTGAATCTTTTTGTAATAAATTTCCCCAAACTGAACTACATATGTTAGAATATATGCATTATAAAATAGTTGCCTTGTGTGTATTGGCAAATATACTTTAATTTTATATAAAAGTGATACTTTAGATGAGATAATTTTACATATACGATCAACATGATCTTCCCAGCTTAAATTTTCATCAATGTCTATTCCAAGTAATTTGAAAGAATGGACATTCTCAATACATATTTCGTTGACGGTAATACATAATTCTGATAGTTGTTTAAGTTTTTGTTTTGAACCCAATTTCATACACTTAGTTATCCCATTCTCAAAAACGGATCAATGTTGTCATGGTACATGTATAGAAATAACATAAACTAAACTAAAATATTGTCTAATTTATTGGTTAAAAATATGAAATACAAAGACCAAAGGTTAAAGTCCCCTTATTCTCTGACTTTGGTGACAAGTACCAGTGTTCATGTGTTCTAAGTTTTAAAGGTTTGAATACATGTAGGAATAATGGATTCAGTTTCATTTTGAATCGGAGATATGGTAAAAACCAATAAGCATGAATAAAGCAGCCATAAGAATGTACACCTTTGCCGCTTAGCTATATATACAATTGGGAGGTTGTTACATAAAATAGCCTGAAATATATAATAAGCCCGGTATATTCACATCTGACGGCGTTACTTTATCTCATGTGGGCAATTGTTTTTTTCTTATTTCATTACAGGGTAATTTTAATATAAATATATGTGTGTGGTCATTTAAAAGTACGGTCACGGCGGGTGTGTTGTGTCGCTACCGCATTTGTGTCGGTGGTCGAACTCAGTGTTCAATAACTCTTGGCATAGTCACTGAATTCGACCATGTGGCGAAAATAGCGACACAACATCTACAAATATATTATGCTTCTTATAATGGAATTATGTATCCGCTGAGCTTCTGTTTCCCAGGGCCAGCATCCGATATATTTTGGAAGCAATAATGTTAATAAGGATATTATATTGATATATAAGGAAATGACATTATAAGGAATAACAATAAGGTGGAAATAAGGAATAAGAATAATGTGGAAATAAGGAATAAGGAATGGACAATAATGTGGAAATAAGGAATAAGGAATGGACAATAATGTGGAAATAAGGAATAAGGAATGGACTATAAGGTTTAATTATATATACTAGGGACTTGCCAATTATGTTTCTCGGCAGTCCCATTCTTTGTCAAGCCGTGGCCGTACAATTTTGTACTTTTGCCAAATAAAATATTTCTTACTTTATATTTGTATGTCATTTGGACCCACGTTGTCTCAGATAATAAGATTTATTCCTATGAAGAATAAATCCGGTTATCGGAGGAAAGTGGGCTTACGTTTTGGGAGTTGTCCCGCTTTGCACACGTGGATGTATTATGAGTCGCGTTGATTATTTTAACCTTGATAACTGTGACGTCATCATTCTTTCTTTACCACGTACGATACAGCAGAGGGAAGACGCAAACAATTGGGTTCCGTATGAATTAACTAATGTTTGTTTCAAAAGTTACCCACCCACCCACCACTTAGATTAAAGACATACTCCTAAAATGTAGTTAATATACACGTGTTAAATATTATATTATGTTATATCATGTTGTTCGTTTTTCTGCTGTTTTTGTTCTATTTTTCAGGTTGAAATGACTGGTAGCTTATTCCGATTGTAATCCCAATCCTTCGTCACGGCTTCAGACAAAGACTCCGACCATTGTAATCCCAATCCTTCGTCACGGCTTCAGACAAAGACTCCGACCATTGTAATCCCAATCCTTCGTCACGGCTTCAGACAAAGACTCCGACCATTGTAATCCCAATCCTTCGTCACGGCTTCAGACAAAGACTCCGACCATTGTAATCCCAATCCTTCGTCACGGCTTCAGACAAAGACTCCGACCATTTAATGGCGAAAATAGCGACACAACATCTACAAATATATTATGCTTCTTATAATGGAATTATGTATCCGCTGAGCTTCTGTTTCCCAGGGCCAGCATCCGATATATTTTGGAAGCAATAATGTTAATAAGGATATTATATTGATATATAAGGAAATGACATTATAAGGAATAACAATAAGGTGGAAATAAGGAATAAGAATAATGTGGAAATAAGGAATAAGGAATGGACAATAATGTGGAAATAAGGAATGGACAATAATGTGGAAATAAGGAATAAGGAATGGACAATAATGTGGAAATAAGGAATAAGGATATGGACTATAAGGTTTAATTATATATACTAGGGACTTGCCAATTATGTTTCTCGGCAGTCCCATTCTTTGTCAAGCCGTGGCCGTACAATTTTGTACTTTTGCCAAATAAAATATTTCTTACTTTATATTTGTATGTCATTTGGACCCACGTTGTCTCAGATAATGATTAATTATTGTTATCTATTGTTCATTTAATTATTTGATTAGTATCTGAAATATGTCTACCGCTTGGTATTTAATCTCGGTGTGGTAGGAAACGATTATTACATATAGATTATATTATTTGGATGAGGATTTGAGCTAGCCTATAAAAACACATTAATTAGTTAACATACATTCGAGACCAAAGGATATTAACTTTGATAATTCAATTAACTTATTCACATATTTTTCTCTTATGATTTGTGCGTGCTTGTTTCTATAGACAGTGTATATATGGTCCAAAAAATAAAATCATAACTAAAAATGTCTTGTTCGGAGAATGATAGTACTAACAGTGGTTCCAGTCCGTCAAGAGAGGTAGCTTTTGACGAGTATGGTCAATTTGGGTACGCACTAGAGCCAGAGTATACCGAAGAAGAGCTCCATGAAATGGAAGCTGCAGAAAGTTCCCGAAATCAAGATATCCTTAGCAACCCTCGCCATTTTAACCGACATATTTGTGTTCGTGTACTAAATGCATAGTTATGCCGTTATTGACGGAATGTCTTTGTTGCCACGAATTTACTCTCTTTGATGGTAATATCGAATTGGGTGAATGTATTAGTGACAATACCGATTTCAGAACAGTTTGCCTGAACCCAGTTGTTCTTGAAACCAGGTATATTCAATTCAAAATATTTTATCGTTCAAGTATCAAATGTACATTTAAACAAAGGGATTGGACAAAAGGCAGCTATATAATTTTTTTGAGGTACAAGCGCCATAGAGGGAGAGCTCCAGACGTACTAACTCACAGCCAAAGCCGACTAATGGCTTATCGTCAGTTTGTTTGTTGGGTCAGAAAAGGGCAACCACTTGGCAAGAGAAACAGAGTGACTATTCCAGCTTGTGTTGTTAACATTATTAGGAAAGCATTTCCGTCACAAGATGGTGTTTATGAAGGCTTCAAAGAATGTGAAAGTGACACGTCAGACGCAGAATAGTTGTAAAATAGACATATGCTAGATTTGAGGCTCAAAATATTCTTTTGTATGTGTATAGATAAAATATATATGTCTGCTTTAATTCTTTCATGTTCACATTTAGTTGAATTATACAATATACTTTTACTATTGTTCACTGTTGAAGGCCATACCGTGACTTATATAGCTGCTTAAGTCCACTTCATTTGGGTACGTGTCTCCCAAGAAAACAAACCACAACTTCTTATTTAATCAAAGGACTCATCTTTTTGCGAAAGTTTGGTATGCAAAAGTACAAAGTTATAAATGGGTGTCTTGCAATATCGAAGTGATAATCTATTTGTCAGATCTCTTAAATCTTTTGACGAAATCAAACCATCATGGTATATTCTGCTTTTGTATAGACCCGTCACCGAAGTGTACTAAATGATATTCATATTATACATGTTAAATGAATGAACAAATAATAAACTTATCTTTTTATTGTTTTCCGCCTATGCCGTCTGCTCATCGCTAGAAATAAAGTTTCTCGCACGAAAAAATTGTATTAATTCCAGAGTAAAAATTTAAAGAAATTATTTTCCATGTTTTCTGGTATTGTACGAAAGAGAATTGACCTAACAAAAGAACTGCTATCTTATGCTGTTAGTAACACATGTAGAGCAGTGGGTCGTTGTTGGAAATATAAATCTTAGAAAGTGTATCATCTGTTAAGCTTGCAGGTCACTGAAAGGGGAAGTCCCATACGGAAGTAGGTGTTGAGAATGATTTTTTTCTTATATCCAATGACACATATTACATGCGTGTTCTTGAACGTTTGATACATTATTTACTTAATGTTCTCATCAAAATATTTTAAATCTCACAACGCATGAATACTTTAGCTATTTGAAAAAAAAAGATATTTTAAAAAATTGACAGGAAATTTAAGGATCTTCTTGGAATGGAATGGAAAAATTACGAATAGATATTCTTTTCAAGTGTGAAAAACGTCAACCAAATTTATTCATAATCGGGAACGTCCTTATTAAAATAGTCTTCGTCTCACAACGTATAATACTTTAGCTATTTGACCAACGATGTTTAAAAACAAAAGACAACGAATTTAATGTCATCTTTCCCTATTTTTGAATGTAATGATAAGTCTCTTCAACTGGCAAGAATACCCCTAAAGCGGACAAGCAGTTTAATCTTTAAATTGCTGTCATTGAATATCAAGAAAGAAAATAAATCCGAAATTTATTTAAAACTTTAATACTCAATAGTTTTCCTAGAAAATATTCACATCCCTTGGGGATTATTAGTGTATGTCCAGTTGCATATATATTACATGAATGTTGGAACAATTGTGATAATGACGAATTTCTTCCTTTATTCGAGAACAATCTAATTGATATATAAATCTGTGATTTTACTATGTTCATAACTTCGATGAACCAAAGCAAGTTATATATCGACCTTATTTAAATCAAATTGGTTCTCTTCGACTAATCATCATTATGCCTAGAATGACCGACTAATCATCAACATGCCTAGAATAACTGACTGATCATCAATATGCTAAGAATAACCAACTGTTCGTCAATATATTCTAAGAATAAGAATAACCGACTGATCATCAATATACTAAGACAGGCTGACTGATCATCAATATGTCTAGAATAACTGACTGATCGTCAATATGCTTAGAATAACTGACTGATCGTCAATATGCTTAGAATAACTGACTGGTCATCAATATTCTTAAAATAACCGACTGGTCATCAATATGACTAGAATAACCGACTGGTCATCAATTTCCTAAGAATAACCGACTAATCATCAATATGCTTAGAATATTAAACTAACTGATCAGCTTCTTCTTCTTCTTCTTCTTCTTTTGGTATACAATAGTCTATCGAATTCGTTGATTAAATACTGTTGGCATACGTGGACTAGTCTATTTACAAATCTTTTCCCCAATTTACACAAAATGTATGTTTCTTTCTTATGTTCAATGTATATATGTATATATTTTAAATTGCGCTATAGTTCCGTAACTTTCTATCCAGGCGTATAAACGAATCGTCGACAAGTGCGTACATTTTTTAAATCAATATGTCTGGTATGTTCCAAATTGTCCTTTACTATTGACAACGAGTATATATTACATTTTCCCAAATTCACCCTTGGAAAAAATATGTAAACAGATTTTTATTTCTTCAAATCTTTTTTTTTTGGGGGGTATTATTTATATTTTATAAATAATATTCTTTACACCAGAAATGTTATTTATAAACAAGCGTATGAGTTAAGTAATGACTAGTATCAATTTCGGACACGAAAGACAGAGATGTATATTATACACCTGATAGTTAAAAATAGAAAGTTATAAGTTATCGGCCGTGTACACTGACCAATACCTACAGAAGTGAAACGATGCATGAACTTGCAAGCCCGACAGGAAATCGATTGAATACCTGGACGTGTCACCTCACACCCCTCACAATACCTTTGGGAGTAATACCTTTAGCCATGCTGGTGATCAGATGAGCGAAGATCCGAATTTATTTGAATAAAGTTTATTACTTTAAAGAATTATGAACGAATTAGATTTTCGAAAACAATTTTCACGGAACACTTATTTAAGATTTTAACTTTGACTTTTTCACTAATTCCAATATTAACAGTTTAAAAATAACAGACTATGGTTATTTCAAAAAAATAAGAACATTTTCCGTATCAAGTTAGTTAGTCAGATAAAACAACCGTACGATTGACAAGATATCGACACGCAATTACGACTACATCGGTTACTGTAGTTTTGGTCCTTTGTGGTTTATAGACATATCGTGATTATTAATCGTAGAAGATGACAAAATGGCGGAACGCAGAGAATTGATACTTAAAATTTAAAATCGATGGTGATCTCTTATCTAGCGGAATAAAGCTTTAATATCTATAAATTTGAGAATTTTTATACAGAATGGACATAATATCAATTTTTGATTTTTTTGCGAAGTTTCCCTTTAACATGTTTAAGGTAAAGGAGGAACTAGTTGATCGTATATGGTAGAAATTCCATAGGAACATAAACCGATCTCTAAATCTTAACAATGCTAAACCATGTCGATGATTGCACTTGCAAAATGCAAGTTCTCGGTACTTTAACTTCTAATTTAGGAATTGTTCTACCCTGTACAATATGCACGTGAAATCTTTGAATGAATCATTTATCAATGACTTGGATAAATTTGGCAATAAAGAGCATAATACAGCTACAGTAGTCGCATGTGCACACAAAGTTGTAAGTATTTGATCTAAACTTGTGTTTTATGCTTTTTGGTTTGTTTTGACAAAATATGTTCAAAATAACATGGCTACTAGTATCACATTTTCCCCATAGACTGACATTATTTTAAAGACTTTTTATAAGGAGTTTAAAACAATTGTTGGCTGGTGTTTGGAGATTTTTTTTATTGTTTTTATTTTGTTAAATGTCTAGACTGCAACAAGAAATCTATGTCACGACATTCAGGATTCAATTTATTAGACATTGTTGCTTACCTAAGCAAATACGAGATTAGTTATGTTTACCGTACTGTGTAATACATTCTGTTTGGATGTAAAAAGAATAATTCAATAAATTCACTTAAAAGACATACTGCATATGTATACTGTGTATGTTTATTCACACATATAAAAATGTGATTGAAAAGATGGTATTCTTTCAAAAGAAAATAATGAAATCGACAGCAGATGTTTTCTCTTTATTATAAACAGTTTTGTACGATACCATCTGTCAAGAGTCAATTATATTATGCATTTGTTATCATAATTTTTATTCAAAAATTGTAACTTCTTTCTGCTGAGTCAATTTTTATCTTATTTAAAATTGCAATATTGCGCAATTAAAAAAAGCAAAAATTTTATATCTTACAGGAAATAACTAATTCATTTCTACGTTTTGTTTAAGATCTATTTCAATAATTTTTTTACAACATCACACTATATATAAATGTTCATGCATCCAAAGCGCTTTTTTGAATTTACCTTCATAAGATACGCTCAAAACCAATTATTTGAAAGCCTAAGATTTATAAGAACAGAAACAGTTGAAGATCTATATGACCAAAATATACCAAATAAAATAGCTGAAATCCAACTTTAACTTTAATCATCAATATGCTTAGAATATTAAACTAACTGATCAGCTTCTTCTTCTTCTTCTTCTTTTGGTATACAATAGTCTATCGAATTCGTTGATTAAATACTGTTGGCATACGTGGACTAGTCTATTTACAAATCTTTTCCCCAATTTACACAAAATGTATGTTTCTTTCTTATGTTCAATGTATATATGTATATAACTGAGGGAGTGGAAAACTTTTTTTTTATTTAATTAAAAATTTTATATACACAAAAATAAAGTTTCAAGCTACAGAATGAATGGTGTTATACATCACATGATACAATACTTATCATTTAAAACAAAACAAACTGTTTTAGATTAATGGCAAAAATTATAAATTAACTGGTTGTTGCTTGATCATTGCATCTACTGGTTTATTTTTACGAAATAATTTTTTAAAATTATTTTCCTGCATTGGAATTTTGTAGATTTACTGACGACATTTTTTCTAGGCTGTTGGTTTCCGTCCCACTGAGATATACTCTATTCTTGTTTGTTATTTTAATTTATTTCATAATTGTAATTTAGTTTTCCAGATGAAGGAAGGAGCAAATTAAACAACCTTAGTGAGCACGCTCATGTACCCCACGTCCCCACATTGTCATTGGAGAAATTAAATAAGTATAAGAAAAAAAAATTGTATAAGAAAAAATATTGAATAATAATTTCCTGTCAATAAACATAGTATGTCCTTATTATCTACAAAATTTCATGAAATTCTGTTGTGTGTTTTCAGAGGAGTTGAGATGACAAACTGTTGCAGAAGTACATTGAAGCAAATAAGTTCAAAGGGGCATAACTCCTAGAAAAAAAAATTGAACCGTAATTTCCTGTTGATATGCACATCTACATAGTATGTCCTTATTATCTACAAAGTTTCATGAAATTCTGTTGTGTGGTTTGAGAGGAGTTGCGATGACAAACTGTTGCAGTAGTACATTAAAGTAAATAAGTTCAAAGGGGCGTAACTCCTAGAAAAAAAATTGTAACGCAATTTCCCGTCGATATGCACAACTACATAGTATGTCCTTATTATCTGAAAAGGTTTCGTGAAATTCATTTGTGTGGTTTGAGAGGAGTTGCGATGACAAACTGTTGCAGTAGTACATTAAAGTAAATAAGTTCAAAGGGACGTAACTCCTAGAAAAAAAATTGAACCGCAATTTCCCGTCGATATGCACAACTACATAGTATGTCCTTATTATCTGAAAAGGTTTCGTGAAATTCATTTGTGTGGTTTGAGAGGAGTTGCGATGACAAACTGTTGCAGTAGTACATTAAAGTAAATAAGTTCAAAGGGGCGTAACTCCTAGAAAAAAAATTGAATCGCAATTTCCCGTCGATATGCACAACTACATAGTATGTCCTTATTATCTGAAAAGGTTTCGTGAAATTCTGTTGTGTGGTTTGAGAGGAGTTGCGATGACAAACTGTTGCAGTAGTACATTAAAGTAAATAAGTTCAAAGGGGCGTAACTCCTAGAAAAAAATTGAATCGCAATTTCCCGTCGATATGCACAACTACATAGTATGTCCTTATTATCTGAAAAGGTTTCGTGAAATTCTGTTGTGTGGTTTGAGAGGAGTTGCGATGACAAGAAACAGGACTGACGGACTGACGGACGGACGGGCCAAAAACATTATACCCTCCGCAACCCGTTGCGTGGGGTGTAATAAAGGTGATATCAATTTGGTTTCATACTTTTAATATTTGTTTCAAAAGAGGGTCATTAAGATTTGTTAAATTATTTCTAAGAGCAAAAGAAATGTTTTAGTCGGGTGATTTGTTGGAATAACATCCATCTTCAACACTTCCAGATTCAATACCTGATACACTTTTGATGAAAATACGACTGTTGTATCTATCATATTCTTTATTTTGTCAACATTGTTTAAATCATGAAATCATGAATGGGTTATTCATTACAAATTTCGCATGCATATGCTACAGGATAGGACATTTTCTTTCTATATCCTAGGTTAACCATAGTTATCGTGCAGCAAGCATCACATTGATACTATATGGTTAATTTATAATATAAAATAAAGGAGAAGTGTTATGATTGCCACTACACATATATCCACCAAAGGCTAAATTGAATGACGTATAAATATATACCTTGTTTATTGGGTATGTTATTTTCTTACGGTGTTTATTTTGCGTGTTTTTTTTTCTGAATTGTTTTTCGATTTCTATATTATACAATTTTGATCAACTAATCGAGATTAAACGGTGATTTTCAAACCAGGCTCAAGCTAGCAGCCACTCGCCAGCAGCCACTTCGCTAGCAGCCAGTTTTCAGATATGTCTATAAACCCAAAAGTTGCAAAAGATTCAAACGTACTTTAAATGTTTTTATCAATCATATAATCACAAAATAATCTGTTTTTATATATGAGTGAGTAGCCGAAGACACTATTTAATGTTTTTTTTCTTCAAATTAACATGTAATTTCCTGATCATTACTTTATTCGCTTTTCATATACCAAACATCGTGCTGCGCGCAATTTTAAATAGTGTATGAAGAATAGTAAATAGCTATGCACTTATTTAAATGCTGGCAAAATTGTTGTTACATGACATCGACGTTTCCATAAGAAATCAATTTTGTGATATTGTAAGAAATAGCTTTCCATAGTCTCGGTAGTTCCTAAAAAGTATTAATAGTTTTGCATTACAAGAATAGAAAATTGCACTCGTGCTTTGCTATTTTTTTGTCAGACACATTTATTTTGACAAAAGATTCTACTTCTGAACAAGCGGAATGCGCTCACATTTGATTATACGAAAGGTTTAATTGTTGTACTTAATGTATGGTGTGCACGGAAAATATAAATTAGCAATTTATAAAAGAAACCTACCTTTGGACCTATGGTGAAATTTTCCCACCTGGACCTTTTGACCCATTGGACCTTAGACCTTTACCTATCATTTGCACCTATTGGGTAAAAAAGTATTGCCGTAGGGAATTTTTGACAGGCTTTTGAAAATTTGGGGTAGGCATGTTTGACCCTTAAGACCTAAGTTCGGACCTATGGTGAAGACAAACTATGAGTTGTCCCACCTGGACCTTTTGGCCCATTGGACCCTAGCCCATTACCTACCATATCCACCTAGTGGCTAAAAAGTATTGCCGTAGGGATTTTTTTACACTCCTTTAAAAATTGGGGTAAGGCATTTTTTTTAAATCTAACTTTGGACCCATGGTGAGGACAAACCATGAGTTGTCCCACCTGGACCTTTTGACCCATTGGACCTTAGACCTTTACCTATCATTTGCACCTAGTGGGTAAAAAAGTATTGCCGTAGGGAATTTTTGACAGACTTTTGAAAATTTTGGGAAGGCATGTTTGACCCTTAAGACCTAAGTTCGGACCTATGGTGAAGACAAACTATGAGTTGTCCCACCTGGACCTTTTGGCCCATTGGACCCTAGCCCATAACCTACCATTTCAACCTAGGGGCTAAAAAAGTATTGCCGTAGGGATTTTTTTACACTCCTTTAAAAATTGGGGTAAGGCATTTTTTTTAAATCTAAATTTGGACCCATTGTGAGGACAAACCATGAGTTGTCCCACCTGGACCTTTTGACCCATTGGACCTTAGACCATTACCTATCATTTGTACCTAATGGGTAAAAAAGTATTGCCGTAGGGAACTTTTGACAGACTTTTGAAAATTTGGGGTAGGCATTTTTGACCCTTAAGACCTAAGTTCGGACCTATGGTGAAGACAAACTATGAGTTGTCCAACCTGGACCTTTTGGCCCATTGGACCCTAGCCCATTACCTACCATTTCCACCTAGTGGCTAAAAAAGTATTGCCGTAGGGAATTTTTTACACTCTTTTAAAAATTGGGGTAAGGCATTTTTTTAAAAATCTAACTTTGGACCCATGGTGAGGACAAACCATGAGTTGTCCCACCTGGACCCTTTGACCCATTGGACCTTAGACCATTACCTATCATTTGCACCTAGTGGGTAAAAAAGTATTGCCGTAGGGAATTTTTGACAGACTTTTGAAAATATGGGCTAGGCATGTTTGACCCTTAAGACCTAAGTTCGGACCTATGGTGAAGACAAACTATGAGTTGTCCCACCTGGACCTTTTGGCCCATTGGACCCTAGCCCATTACCTACCATTTCCACCTAGTGGCTAAAAAAGTATTGCCGTAGGGAATTTTTTACACTCTTTTAAAAATTGGGGTAAGGCATTTTTTTAAAAATCTAACTTTGGACCCATGGTGAGGACAAACCATGAGTTGTCCCACCTGGACCCTTTGACCCATTGGACCTAAGACCATTACCTATCATTTCTATCATTTGCACCTAGTGGGTAAAAAAGTATTGCCGTAGGGAATTTTTTACAGACTTTTAAAAATTTGGGCTAGGCATGTTTGACCCTTAAGACCTAAGTTCGGACCTATGGTGAAGACAAACTATGAGTTGTCCCACCTGGACCTTTTGGCTCATTGGACCCTAGCCCATTACCTACCATTTCCACCTAGTGGCTAAAAAAGTATTGCCGTAGGGAATTTTTTACTCTTTTAAAAATTGGGGTAAGGCATTTTTTTAAAAATCTAACTTTGGACTCATGGTGAGGACAAACCATGAGTTGCCCCACCTGGACCTTTTGACCCATTGGACCTTAGACCATTACCTATCATTTACACCTAGTGGGTAAAAAAGTATTGCCGTCGGGAATTTTTGACAGACTTTTGAAAATTTGGGCTAGGCATGTTTGACCCTTAAGACCTAAGTTCGGACCTATGGTGAAGACAAACTATGAGTTGTCCCACCTGGACCTTTTGGCCCATTGGACCCTAGCCCATAACCTACCATTTCCACCTAGTGGCTAAAAAAGTATTGCCGTAGGGATTTTTTTACACTCCTTTAAAAATTGGGGTAAGGCATTTTTTTTAAATCTAAATTTGGATCCATTGTGAGGACAAACCATGAGTTGTCCCACCTGGACCTTTTGACCCATTGGACCTTAGACCATTACCTATCATTTGTACCTAATGGGTAAAAAAGTATTGCCGTAGGGAACTTTTGACAGACTTTTGAAAATTTGGGGTAGGCATTTTTGACCCTTAAGACCTAAGTTCGGACCTATGGTGAAGACAAACTATGAGTTGTCCCACCTGGACCTTTTGGCCATTGGACCCTAGCCCATTACCTACCATTTCCACCTAGTGGCTAAAAAAGTATTGCCGTAGGGAATTTTTTACACTCTTTTAAAAATAGGGGTAAGGCATTTTTTTAAAAATCTAACTTTGGACCCATGGTGAGGACAAACCATGAGTTGTCCCACCTGGACCCTTTGACCCATTGGACCTTAGACCATTACCTATCATTTGCACCTAGTGGGTAAAAAAGTATTGCCGTAGGGAATTTTTGACAGACTTTTGAAAATATGGGCTAGGCATGTTTGACCCTTAAGACCTAAGTTCGGACCTATGGTGAAGACAAACTATGAGTTGTCCCACCTGGACCTTTTGCCCCATTGGACCCTAGCCCATTACCTACCATTTCCACCTAGTGGCTAAAAAAGTATTGCCGTAGGGAATTTTTTACACTCTTTTAAAAATTGGGGTAAGGCATTTTTTTAAAAACTTACTTTGGACCCATGGTGAGGACAAACCATGAGTTGTCCCACCTGGACCCTTTGACCCATTGGACCTTAGACCATTACCTATCATTTGCATCTAGTGGGTAAAAAAGTATTGCCGTAGGGAATTTTTGACAGACTTTTGAAAATTTGGGCTAGGCATGTTTGACCCTTAAGACCTAAGTTCGGACCTATGGTGAAGACAAACTATGAGTTGTCCCACCTGGACCTTTTGGCCCATTGGACCCTAGCCCATTACCTACCATTTCCACCTAGTGGCTAAAAAAGTATTGCCGTAGGGAATTTTTTACACTCTTTTAAAAATTGGGGTAAGGCATTTTTTTAAAAATCTAACTTTGGACCCATGGTGAGGACAAACCATGAGTTGTCCCACCTGGACCCTTTGACCCATTGGACCTAAGACCATTACCTATCATTTCTATCATTTGCACCTAGTGGGTAAAAAAGTATTGCCGTAGGGAATTTTTTACAGACTTTTAAAAATTTGGGCTAGGCATGTTTGACCCTTAAGACCTAAGTTCGGACCTATGGTGAAGACAAACTATGAGTTGTCCCACCTGGACCTTTTGGCTCATTGGACCCTAGCCCATTACCTACCATTTCCACCTAGTGGCTAAAAAAGTATTGCCGTAGGGAATTTTTTACTCTTTTAAAAATTGGGGTAAGGCATTTTTTTAAAAATCTAACTTTGGACTCATGGTGAGGACAAACCATGAGTTGTCCCACCTGGACCTTTTGACCCATTGGACCTTAGACCATTACCTATCATTTGCACCTAGTGGGTAAAAAAGTATTGCCGTCGGGAATTTTTGACAGACTTTTGAAAATTTGGGCTAGGCATGTTTGACCCTTAAGACCTAAGTTCGGACCTATGGTGAAGACAAACTATGAGTTGTCCCACCCGGATCTTTTGGCCCATTGGACCCTAGCCCATTACCTACCATTTCCACCTAGTGGCTAAAAAAGTATTGCCGTAGGGATTTTTTTACACTCCTTTAAAAATTGGGGTAAGGCATTTTTTTTAAATCTAACTTTGGGCCCATGGTGAGGACAAACCATGAGTTGTCCCACCTGGACCTTTTGACCCATTGGACCTTAGACCTTTACCTATCATTTGCACCTAGTGGCTAAAAAAGTATTGCCGTAGGGAATTTTTTACACTCTTTTAAAAATTGGGGTAAGGCATTTTTTTAAAAATCTAACTTTGGACCCATGGTGAGGACAAACCATGAGTTGTCCCACCTGGACCCTTTGACCCATTGGACCTAAGACCATTACCTATCATTTGCACCTAGTGGGTAAAAAAGTATTGCCGTAGGGAATTTTTTACAGACTTTTAAAAATTGGGGTAAGGCATTTTTTTAAAAATCTAACTTTGGACCCATGGTGAGGACAAACCATGAGTTGTCCCACCTGGACCCTTTGACCCATTGGACCTAAGACAATTACCTATCATTTGCACCTAGTGGCTAAAAAAGTATTGCCGTAGGGAATTTTTTACTCTTTTAAAAATTGGGGTAAGGCATTTTTTTAAAAATCGAACTTTGGACTCATAATGAGGACAAACCATGAGTTGTCCCACCTGGACCCTTTGACCCATTGGACCTAAGACCATTACCTATCATTTGCATCTAGTGGGTAAAAAAGTATTGCCGTAGGGAATTTTTGACAGACTTTTGAAAATTTGGGGTAGGCATGTTTGACCCTTAAGACCTAAGTTCGGACCTATGGTGAAGACAAACTATGAGTTATCCCACCTGGACCTTTTGGCCCATTGGACCCTAGCCCATTACCTACCATTTCCACCTAGTGGCTAAAAAAGTCTTGCCGTAGGGAATTTTTTACTCTTTTAAAAATTGGGGTAAGGCATTTTTTTAAAAATCGAACTTTGGACTCATGGTGAGGACAAACCATGAGTTGTCCCACCTGGACCTTTTGACCCATTGGACCTTAGACCTTTACCTATCATTTGCACCTAGTGGGTAAAAAAGTATTGCCGTAGGGAATTTTTGACAGACTTTTGAAAATTTGGGCTAGGCATGTTTGACCCTTAAGACCTAAGTTCGGACCTATGGTGAAGACAAACTATGAGTTGTCCCACCTGGACCGTTGGGCCCATTGGACCCTAGCCCATTACCTACCATTTCCACCTAGTGGCTAAAAAAGTATTGCCGTAGGGATTTTTTTACACTCCTTTAAAAATTGGGGTAAGGCATTTTTTTTTAATCTAACTTTGGGCCCATGGTGAGGACAAACCATGAGTTGTCCCACCTGGACCTTTTGACCCATTGGACCTTAGACCTTTACCTATCATTTGCACCTAGTGGGTAAAACAGTATTGCCGTAGGGAATTTTTGACAGACTTTTGAAAATTTGGGGTAGGCATGTTTGACCCTTAAGACCTAAGTTCGGACCTATGGTGAAGACAAACTATGAGTTGTCCCACCTGGACATTTTGGCCCATTGGACCCTAGCCCATTACCTACCATTTCCACCTAGTGGCTAAAAAAGTATTGCCGTAGGGATTTTTTTACACTCCTTTAAAAATTGGGGTAAGGCATATTTTTTAATCCTAACTTTGGACCCATGGTGAGGACAAACCATGAGTTGTCCCACCTGGACCTTTTGACCCATTGGACCTTAGACCTTTACCTATCATTTGCACCTAGTGGGTAAAAAAGTATTGCCGTAGGGAATTTTTGACAGACTTTTGAAAATTTGGGGTAGGCATGTTTGACCCTTAAGACCTAAGTTCGGACCTATGGTGAAGACAAACTATGAGTTGTCCCACCTGGACCTTTTGGCCCATTGGACCCTAGCCCATTACCTACCATTTCCACCTAGTGGCTAAAAAAGTATTGCCGTAGGGAATTTTTTACACTCTTTTAAAAATTGGGGTAAGGCATTTTTTTAAAAATCTAACTTTGGACCCATGGTGAGGACAAACCATGAGTTGTCCCACCTGGACCCTTTGACCCATTGGACCTAAGACCATTACCTATCATTTGCACCTAGTGGGTAAAAAAGTATTGCCGTAGGGAATTTTTTACAGACTTTTAAAAATTTGGGCTAGGCATGTTTGACCCTTAAGACCTAAGTTCGGACCTATGGTGAAGACAAACTATGAGTTGTCCCACCTGGACCTTTTGGCCCATTGGACCCTAGCCCATTACCTACCATTTCCACCTAGAGCCTAAAAAAGTATTGCAGTAGGGATTTTTTTACACTCCTTTAAAAATTGGGGTAAGGCATTTTTTTTAAATCTAACTTTGGACCCATGGTTCGGACAAACCATGAGTTGTCCCACCTGGACCTTTTGACCCATTGGACCTTAGACCTTTACCTATCATTTGCACCTAGTGGGTAAAAAAGTATTGCCGTAGGGAATTTTGACAGACTTTTGAAAATTTGGGGTAGGCATGTTTGACCCTTAAGACCTAAGTTCGGACCTATGGTGAAGACAAACTATGAGTTGTCCCACCTGGACCTTTTGGCCCATTGGACCCTAGCCAATTACCTACCATTTCCACCTAGTGGCTAAAAAAGTATTGCCGTAGGGATTTTTTTACACTCCTTTAAAAATTGGGGTAAGGCATTTTTTTTAATCCTAACTTTGGACCCATGGTGAGGACAAACCATGAGTTGTCCCACCTGGACCTTTTGACCCATTGGACCTTAGACCTTTACCTATCATTTGCACCTAGTGGGTAAAAAAGTATTGCCGTAGGGAATTTTTGACAGACTTTTGAAAATTTGGGGTAGGCATGTTTGACCCTTAAGACCTAAGTTCGGACCTATGGTGAAGACAAACTATGAGTTGTCCCACCTGGACCTTTTGGCCCATTGGACCCTAGCCCATTACCTACCATTTCCCCCTAGAGCCTAAAAAAGTATTGCAGTAGGGATTTTTTTACACTCCTTTAAAAATTGGGGTAAGGCATTTTTTTTAAATCTAATTTTGGACCCATGGTGAGGACAAACCATGAGTTGTCCCACCTGGACCTTTTGACCCATTGGACCTTAGACCTTTACCTATCATTTGCACCTAGTGGGTAAAAAAGTATTGCCGTAGGGAATTTTGACAGACTTTTGAAAATTTGGGGTAGGCATGTTTGACCCTTAAGACCTAAGTTCGGACCTATGGTGAAGACACACTATGAGTTGTCCCACCTGGACCTTTTGGCCCATTGGACCCTAGCCAATTACCTACCATTTCCACCTAGTGGCTAAAAAAGTATTGCCGTAGGGATTTTTTTACACTCCTTTAAAAATTGGGGTAAGGCATTTTTTTTAATCCTAACTTTGGACCCATGGTGAGGACAAACCATGAGTTGTCCCACCTGAACCTTTTGACCCATTGGACCTTAGACCTTTACCTATCATTTGCACCTAGTGGGTAAAAAATTATTGCCGTAGGGAATTTTTGACAGACTTTTGAAAATTTGGGGTAGGCATGTTTGACCCTTAAGACCTAAGTTAGGACCTATGGTGAAGACAAACCAAGAGTTGTCCCACCTGGACCTTTTGGTCCATTGGACTCTAGCCCATTACCTACCATTTCCACCTAGTGGCTAAAAAAGTATTGCCGTAGGGATGTTTTTATACTCCTTTAAAAATTGGGGTAAGGCATTTTTTTTAAATCTAACTTTGGACCCATGGTGAGGACAAACCATGAGTTGTCCCACCTGGACCTTTTTGGCCCATTGGACCTTATATCATTACCTATCATTTGCTTCTAGTGAGTAAAAAAAGTATTGCCGTAGGGAATTTTTGACAGCTTTTAAAAGATTAGGGGTAGGCCAATGGAATTTTGCAAATTGAAAGCTATGGTATGAAAAAATCCAGGCGAACTGGGTATGATTACCACGACTTTCACGGACGGTAGGTCAAGATATGATTTTTAGGACCAAAAAAATTGTGTCTAATAAATTGAATTGGGGATGGTGGTTGGGGTAACCTAAATTGATCTTTTTTATTGTTGGGATGAAGACATGGATCCAATAGCGGACATGGAGTAGGTTGCTGAAAATGTCAAATCCCTGAGAGGTATTACCAAAATGAACCACCTTTGATGGTACTCCGGTTTGGGAAAGATCAGTTGGTTGAGTTGATTGTAACAAGAAACCAACCTTAAATATCAGTGCGTCCGAAACCCAAGACGAGGAAGACGATTATCACCCAGGCAAAAAACTTGGGTTGAAAGGTATTAGCAGGCTGTCGATAGTGCATCCGCCAACGAAAGCCTTGAAAGAGGCATATACTACCTGGAAGATGACCCCCATTATTGCTATGGATGTGCAGACTTTCCTTGACGTCTCTCAGATGTCACTGGAGGAACTTATAACAATTTGGACATTGAAAGGAGCAAAAATCAATGTGGTGCTACACTGTACCTTTGTGAATATTAATCCATCAGGTAATGCAGATGATGAGAACAAGGGATACTTTCACTCGAGATTTTCACCGAGGTCACGATCTTAGCTGAAACCCTTGATTAGATGGACAAAAAGATCGGAGTAAAGATTGCCCAGTGAACCTCTGAAAAATGTGGCTGAACATTGAAAGCAATTGTAAAACTTCAAGTCAATATTAACAAACACCGGCCGCTGGGAGGGTCACAGTACTTTGAAAGAAGGCTGTAAACAATATGAAAAAACTGATGAGGATTGTTTTAAGTGGGTCATACTTTCGGCCTTGCACCATGACGAGGTATACCCAAAACATACAGACATGATAACACAGTACCACCGTGGCAGGAAGAGCTCAATCTGAAAAAAAGATGTAGTTCTCGGTCAGCCTTAAGGGTTTTGGTTTGAGAAGGTCAATTCAACCCTGACAGTTAATGTATTATAAATTAACGACAATGAAGTATATCCGCTGCGCATATTAGACGTTAGCGAACAGCGGGAGAGAGACATCAACTTGGTGCTGATAAAAAAGTCTTGGCTGGTGTTGAGCCAGACTTTGGACCACAATTGTGAGACCCGACTGTGCTACAGGTGCGTGAACCAGTTCATTTAAGAAGTCCTGGAGACCCACAAAGAGTGTTGCGTCAACCACAAGACGGTTAAGATCGAGCTGCCCAAGCTTATTAAGGAAGGGACATACCAGACCTTTGACAACACTCACTCGTTAGGAGTCCCTTTCGTGGTATTCGCGGAATTTAAGTGTTTAACCGAGAAGGTTGAAACCAGGATTTATAAACCACATACGAAAGCCTACCAAAAGCACATGCCTTCGTGTTTCTGCTACCCCATCAAGTGCTTTTGACGACAAGGTGTATACCAAGGCACCAGTTCTGTATATCATGCAAAAGCCGAACGAAGATGTGGCACAGATCTTTGTTGAATGCCTTGAGAGAAAAAATCAAGGCCATTTACACCTGAAACTATCTTATGCAGCATATGGTCTTGACGAAAGAGGACAAGAAAACCACCAGGATGCCACGCACAGCTGGTTGTGTGATTGTTCGCTTGGTGAGGACAAGATGAGGGATTACTGCCACTTTACCGAAAATATAGGGGCGCAGCACATAACCAGTGTTACGTGAAGTACAAAATGTTTATACCTGTATTTTTCACAATCTGGCCGAGTATGATAGTTATCTGTTCATTAAGAACCTGGGATCGACACCGGGGCAGCTCACATGCATTCCCAATTCGGAGGGAAAATACATCTCGTTTAGCAAGACATTCCATGTGAGCGAGTACAAGATGAAAGACGGGGAAATGAAACCCCTTCACCAGAGTTTGAGGTTTGGACAGTCTCAAATTTATGATTGCGAGCCTGAATAGCTTGGTAAACTCAAGTCCAACAGCAGCATTCAAGAATGTATTTGGTAGAGGAGCGTTTGATCCCGAATTGTACCGGGTGATACCCGCGGAGTCCGAAAACGGTCGGAAAATCACACTGTGCGAGGTCATAGACAGGCGTAAGCGAATATTTTGAGCTGGGAAGCAGGCTTATAACAGGGAAGAAGCTGGACAAGAACGCACATCTGACACTCATACAGGGCTACCTTGCGCAGGAGTGCCCAACCTACATTTCTATCCTGGTACTGTCACGACAATAGTATCAACTGCGCCGGGCTCGACGCCTGCATTGCGACGAGTACATGACAGATAAGATTGTATACACGGGAAATGTCTGGGACTAAGCCAAGGCACATCTTTTGGCCATCATTAGTGGGACTGAGTGGGAGGCAGGCCAAGGTTACACTGAAGGATCCGAAATGGTATCAGGACTGAGACATATCACAGACTCTATTGTTAAATTGCAGCCGTACCTTTATGAGCAGGCGAAAAATTCAAAGTAATGTAGGGGCACCGACTACAACATCGATGGAAGTACGGTGAACTATGTAATTTGTTGTTTGAAGAACAAGGCACTTATGATGGCGTTTGATTACTTGACAGAACAGGACATTGAAGTTGAATCACTTGTAATTGACGGTATCGTGCTTTACATGGACCATTTGCCACCAGAACGAATTTCCTGGGTGCTCGCCGTCTGTTCATAGAACGTCAAGGAGGTCAATTGATGTAAAATCACCTCACCAGACATGGATGAAGGCTATGATATACCAGTTGAAGTGCCGGCCATGGACGAAAGTTAACTCTTGCGACAGAGTGTGTACCCTGTTGATTATATGGATGGGTTCAAGCAACTTGAGTAAACCGAGTAAGACGAAAAAGCATTGATGGCAGCGTTCGATTCGCTGACAAGCCCATTTGGATCGCTGGAGGTCAATGGCAGCACGATCAACAAGGACAATGAGCACGCCGGGTGCTCACAGATAGTCAAGGAAGTAATGGATGAAGGTAATGATAAACTTGCTGACGCGCCGGGGAAGTCTCTTGAAGAAGGTTTACTCTTGCGAAAGGGTGTGTACCCTTATGACTATGTGGATGGGTTTGAAAAACTCCAGGAGACCGAGTTGCCACCCAGTGAAGCATTATACAATACCATCACCGGTGAGGGAGTAAGCCATGAACTAATACGCGCAGCAAGTGTGTGAGAAGAGATGGATATCGCCAGCATGAGAGAGTATCATGACTTGTATCTGAAAACGGATGTACTCTTGCTGTGCGATGTGTTTGAGAACTTCAGAGATGCAAAAGGGATTAGAGGTGGCACAGTGCAGCTAGCGCAGTGGTTTGCCAAAGTCAACAACTCTTATGTCGAAGGATTCAATGCCGACAAGCCCACCAACTACTTGATGTATGCGGATGCTGATAACCTGTATGGATGAGTAGCTATCCACCGATCGGTGGCTTTGAATGGATTAACACCGACGTAACCAACCTTTGAGACCCTTGCAGTGATTTATATTGGAGGTAGACTTCGAATATCTCATGGAACTTCATGACTACCACAATGGCTACTCGCTTGCCCCGGAAACTGTACAGCTGAACAAAGTAAAGAAACCTCGGAGACAAACTGAGGTATGTTGTATACTACGTCAACCTAAAACAGTACTTGCGCTCAGACTCAAGATCAGAAAACCACACGGTTATAAGTTTAAACCAGATCATATGTGACTGAAGATTTATATAGATCTAACCACCGCGCTCAGAGCCGCTGCCACCACTAACTTTGAAAAATACTTTTTCAAGCTCATGAACAATGCGGTGTCGGAAAGACAATAGAAAATATCCGCAAGAGGGTTGACCGACAAAGTATTACTTTGACTCTTATTTTAAAGAGGAGGCATGCTGTCAAAAATAGTATTATAATTAATACTAATAATCTATGTTTTTGTTTTTCTTTCAATGCTACATGTTTGTAGTGTTTAATGACTATCGTTTTGAATTTAATATGCCACTGTCTGTTTGTTTGTTTTTGTTGTATATTTTAGTAACAATCCTATTGTTTGGATTTTATACTAATAAAATTCTTATTCTTATTCTTATTCTTATGGTTTGCCAACGCCCGACGAGATTTGTAGCCTGAGATCCTTTTCAAAACTGATGAACTTGAGACGCGAGAGGATGTGGTGTGTGGTCACTTTTGTCTGTCCGTTTTGAAGATGCTGACAATGGGAAAATCGTGGAAAATGCAATCTTTTCGCTCTATAAATAATTGGATAAGTTTGGATCCCATGCAAGACAGTGCATATCCGTCTGGTGGATCGTGCATCATTTCGATATGAACGACAATCGCATTACTAGCCCATGATATCCCAAGGACAGCTCGAATGCTGTGACAAAACGGTAGGTGACCAAGCAGTTGAAAGATGGTATAAAAGACAACAATGAGCTAGAGGCTGCGCTAGAAGCGATCGTGAAATAGCTCTCGAGGACATAAACAAACACCTTGTCGGTATCGAGAAAAAAAGTGGAAAAGTGTCTACCTTGCGGCACAAGAACTAGTGACCAAAGGATGGTATATGCAAAGAAGAATAAGGAATACTAGTAGTTTGGCATTCAGTGTAAACATTGCTGGTCAAAAGCCTATGTATTTGTAACCATCGATATTAAAAGCACCAAGGCAAATGGAAAATATCGATGCAATTTGATGAGTTTTATAGGTATAGTATCAATAATAAATTGTTACAAAGATAACCCCTCGAAGTACAAGGATTCAGAGTTCCTAGAGTATTCATTGTCAGATATTGAACTGGAGTTCGATCCCCAGCCTAAGAAATACGAATGGCCCTGAAATGTAAATTTGAGTCGGCCCCGGGCAAGGTATGAAGACTGTGTTACAAGTGTGGTTGGGTTGTGTTTCATTATTTATGTCCCGATATGGATGAAAGTCTGTTGAATTGGCTATAAACATAATGGAAGATCCCAACGCCCACAACAACCCAAATGCCCGTCAAAACTTTTTCCGGTCATCAGTGCAATCACCGATGCAAACCGCGTAAAGACGTATGTCTCAGATACAGGAATCTTCAGAAGATGGGCATTCGACCCACACTTGAACCATCGCATATAATCGATCGACCTGGGTCGACTTGGTATTCGAACCAACACTATTGGGGTGTTCAAGGCAATCAAAAGCGTTCACACCAACGCCTAGGTGCGTTCGAATGCGTTCTTTCAAACCCTTGAAGGCGTTCGAAGCCGTTCACACCAACGCCTAGGGGCGTTTGTTCCAACGCTATGAATAAATGACGTGCATCCAAATTCCCGTTCCAAAGCAGCGGGAGGCACTCTCAAAGGAGTTGCATGTAACTAAGCGGAGCATTCAATCCTGTAACATGCAGCACCGCCCTGACATGATTGGACCTTTCCAAAGTGTTTAAGCCTGAGGTTGAGGCTCAGCGGAAAGCAGTTTAAAAAAATCACCAAAACAATTGAAGATTTACCTCCAGTTGTGCCAGCCCTTCCTTCTCCAACGCCCGAGTTTGCCGACCCTCTACCTATTGCACCACCTACAACCACCGTCCTCGGATCTCGAGCACAGCAGTATTTGCAGCTCAGTATGACTCCTTCCGCCGACCACAACCTTGGATTGCGATCTGAAAACGATGGTTTTTTCATCCGAAGTTTATCAGTTACTTTTGACGGCGATGATATTTTCGTGGATGGTGTGAGGTACAAAGGAACCCTTGGCCTCTGGGAACTAATGGTGAAAAAGAAACCAGATTCGTTCGACGCTGACGACCTTGACGACTTTGAAGAGATCCTGAAAAGTTCCGGTGCCATGTATCAATGCAATTCCACCCTCTTAAAAACGGCGAAGGCGAACAAGAGTTACAAGGAAGGAAATCGTATCCCACATCTACTAGAGGGATAAGTTTGGCAGTGGGCTGCCAGTCGTGTTTCTTCCTGCCAACTTCATGCAGCTTCTCGATCGCTTGGAACTGTGTGCTGCAGCTTACCGAGCAGGAAATAATGGTGTGCGCAACGAAATTGTGTCGATTATTGATACTATGAAAAAGGGTAGACATATCAGCATTGAGGAATATAAAGCGCTTCATCGTAGCTTCCTATAAATAAATGTTGCAAATAAAAAAAGTTACGCACGAAAGTACGACTACGGTAGGACAGGTTTGTTTGACACAGTAGCCTTGAAAGGTGTTGAAAAATGTGGTTGGTAAAGTGGTATAAACCATCTTCTACTTCGTCAACGCTAAAAATACATATATTATGTTTGACATCCTTACAATCACCGAAGGATTGACTTTCGATGAAAATCTCCAGGGATTTATCAGGTTCACGAATACGAACCTCAAACTGGTGCCAACCTGAATAATAAAGGTGATATCCTAATCAATATCGAAACCCAAGACTTATTACTCCATCCCGCTGAAAGTTATCTTTTGGTAGAGGGGCAACTGCAAAAGAACGACAGTAGTGCATATGCTGATGCAGATCTAGTGTCTCTCTTTCACAATGGAATCATGTATCTCTTCTCTCAGGCCAGCTAATCGAACATATCAATAACCCAGGCGTTGCCACTACCATGTTGGAAATTCTGATTTATCACGACAATTTCTCCAAATCCCAAGGTCTCAACCAGCTGTGGTGCATGGATACATCTACCGAAGCTGAGACCGAAAACACAGGGTTCGCAGCACGTCATGGTAAAATTATCCCCAAACCTGCCAACAAAGGAGCTTTTACATTCACCATACCCCTAAGACATATTTTCGGCTTTTCAGACGACTACGACAAGATCGTACACGAATTAAAGCATGCATTGTCACTAGTGCGCGTGATTCAGACGCCGATGCCATGCACTGAGCCACCGCAGTCAACGATGTGGCAAATAATATTCTGAGTCAGATCTCTTGGTTCGTTCTTCACGTCAGACAAAAACAAGATGTGGCTGTACAAAACCATACAAAGTAAAAGTAAAATCGACTGGGGATTTCGCATGAGGCAGTGTGATTCTTTTGTTGTAATTATTTTATTTTTGAAGATGAAACGTGATATTACATAATACAGTATTAGACACAAGTATAAGAAGTTAAATAACACTTGTAAGGTCAATTAAATCATAATGGTATAATAAGATATAAATATTACAATTGATTTTGTTAATTTAATGCTGCTTCTAACAATTGCCACTTCTGATCCAATTTTATTTTTTGTGTAGGGGTTAAGAAACATACAGTGTATTTTTCTATTTTGATCCAATACTTTAAATATTCTATCCCACCATATTTTGTGGGCAATACGCTCTTACATCTACATTTGTATATATAGTATTTAAGTAACAACAAAATATTATTAACTGTTTTACTGTTGACAAAATCCTCAGACACACCTAAAATGACCTCTTTTGCACTAAAAGGCAAGAAGATGTCATAATTTCTAATCCAATCTATAATGGAAAACCAGAAGTTTATTGTTACATTACATTCCCAAAAAATGTGAAAAATATTGTGATTCTATCACCGTTCCCAAAAACACACAATTCAACTGGCGCTTATCTGCCACAAGTGGTACTTAAAAGCCTACATATACAATCGTTGCAATCCAAACCGACAAAAGTGTGGATAAGACCCATGACGCCGCCGTGTGCGATCACTGTCGATTGCGGAACATAGATATTACTGTCAACGCTGAACGCTACCCAGCCGTCGTATTTAATGCCTTTATTAAATAAAATAGGGTTGCCAGAGTGTTCAAGGAGGCTGCAGACATCAGAAAGAAACACTACAACATGGCCACCCTCCTCAGTAACGGCGGCGTCAACACCGATACCTCTGATTTCACAGGCCTATAGCCGGTGTTTATCATTTATGCATGTCATCAGTCCGAGCGGCTGAAAGAATCCACGGTGGACATCCAGATACGAGCCGAATTCGATCGTAATGTTTCCGCCAACACCGAAGCATTTGCACTTGGAATCTCCGACAGAGTTCTTTACTTCGAATCTGACGGACACAAGATGAACGTCGTGTTTGAAGCCCGAAAATAAATGAACAAAATTATTTTGCAGCAATTCGTAAGTAAAACCGATCTAAAGCAGGGGTTCTCGTTCATAGTATCCGGGAACCATAGCCTAATTCATACCCGCTTCAATCCACTAAAAATTGGAAAGAATTATGAGATGTCATTGGTAAATCATGAGACCTACTACGTATACTCCATCCCCAACATTCACACAGATTCCTATGGCATCAACGATGAAATACAGCGACAGCTGCGGCTCAACAAACACAAAGCCAAAATCATTATCGATGCAAATCGGGAAACCCTAAGAGCATCACTAACTCTCGCCAGGCACTACGAAGAAGATTTCAACTTTACAAATAGCCGCAACACCGTCTTAGGATTAGAACGGCAAATTTACACCTACGATAGGGCTATACAGAAGGGGAACACATTGTTAGTATCATCAACATCATCAGCATCCAGCTGGCAAATAGCGGTATTATCTATGGGAGCTATGTTAATGAAAAGCAGTAATCCACCATCTGTAGTTTCTTTCCCGGTGTCGATACTGGTATGAAGACCCCCCCCCCCCCCCCCAAAAAAAAAAACTGGTGTACTTACCAGTGACCCTGAAAACCATCAATCGCATGTGCACTTATCTCACCGATCAGGATGGTGACCCCATCAAACTCCACGGCGAACACCTCACTATCCATTTTCATCTTCTAAGGGAATAAATAATAACTTAACACGATAATGGTTTGAAAGGTCAAGTAAATAAACTACACCGGGCTGCCAAGAAAGGTTGTCAAGTCTCCATTTGTTTGTCCCATGCAAACCTGTAATGCGAACACAAGATGTGACTCACCTCTCGGCAGGTTAAAAGATTATCAAACTTCTTCAAAAAGTTACTTGTGTTATTAATCTGGAGCTGAGTACCACCCAGATAAAGAAAACATAAAAAAAGGTGGATACCTACACATGTTCGTAGGGTTGGCAATGAGGGCATTTCACATGGTATCTAAAACCATTCTATCTGCCTTGGGTATTGGAGACTTGATTGCTTTGGGTGGTGTACCCGTCAACAAGGCATTGGGATCATGAATTTACCTGAAACTTGGTGGATGCGTTTGAAATTTTAAGATATTTTAATTCTGGTATCTATGGTGAATTTATTTGCACAGTCAATCCCAGTGGTAACGATCTCCACCTCAACCCTCAAACGCCAAGATCACCTATGATGATGGACTTTACTTGAGGCGTGCACGTGGTCAGCAATTCAACGACGAAGCCGGTCTGATATTAGGTGCTACCAGCACCTTCAAAGACACCTCTCCTCGGTATGCTCCTATAAATAAATGAACGATTTAGATATTTAGATTCTGGGTACCGGCAACTAAAGATTTCTACCTCCTGAGTCTGATCAAACATACCTTGTGTTTATTATGTGGCTTTTTTCTCTCTTCTTTCACAAAGGTACATTGGCAGGTAATAATTCAAGGTCAAATTGGCCAAACGGCCAGGTGTAAATCATAGGTAATGGTCTAAGGTCCAATGGGTCAAAAGGTCCAGGTGGGACAACTCATGGTTTGTCCTCACCATGGGTCCAAAGTTAGATTTAAAAAAAAAAATGCCTTACCCCAATTTTTAAAGGAGTGTAAAAAAATCCCTACGGCAATACTTTTTTAGCCACTAGGTGGAAATGGTAGGTAATGGGCTAGGGTCCAATGGGCCAAACGGTCCAGGTGGGACAACTCATAGTTTGTCTTCACCATAGGTCCGAACTTAGGTCTTAAGGGTCAAACATGCCTACCCCAAATTTTCAAAAGTCTGTAAAAAATTCCCTACGGCAATACTTTTTTACCCACTAGGTGCAAATGATAGGTAAAGGTCTAAGGTCCAATGGGTCAAAAGGTCCAGGTGGGACAACTCATGGTTTGTCCTCACCATGGGTCCAAAGTTAGATTTTTAAAAAAATGCCTTACCCCAATTTTTAAAGGAGTGTAAAAAAATCCCTACGGCAATACTTTTTTAGCCACTAGGTGGAAATGGTAGGTAATGGACTAGGGTCCAATGGGCCAAAAGGTCCAGGTGGGACAACTCATAGTTTGTCTTCACCATAGGTCCGAATTTAGGTCTTAAGGGTCAAACATGCCTACCCCAAATTTTCAAAAGTCTGTCAAAAATTCCCTACGGCAATACTTTTTTACCCACTAGGTGCAAATGATAGGTAAAGGTCTAAGGTCCAGTGGGTCAAAAGGTCCAGGTGGGACAACTCATGGTTTGTCCTCACCATGGGTCCAAAGTTAGATTTTTAAAAAAAATGCCTTACCCCAATTTTTAAAGGAGTGTAAAAAATCCCTACGGCAATACTTTTTTAGCCACTAGGTGGAAATAGTAGGTAATGGGCTAAGGTCCAATGGGCCAAAAGGTCCAGGTGGGACAACTCATAGTTTGTCTTCACCATAGGTCCGAACTTAGGTCTTAAGGGTCAAACATGCCTACCCCAAATTTTCAAAAGTCTGTAAAAAATTCCCTACGGCAATACTTTTTTACCCACTAGGTGCAAATGATAGGTAAAGGTCTAAGGTCCAATGGGTCAAAAGGTCCAGGTGGGACAACTCATGGTTTGTCTTCACCATGGGTCCAAAGTTAGATTTAAAAAAAATGCCTTACCCCAATTTTTAAAGGAGTGTAAAAAAATCCCTACGGCAATACTTTTTTAGCCACTAGGTGGAAATGGTAGGTAATGGGCTAGGGTCTAATGGACCAAAAGGTCCAGGTGGGACAACTCATAGTTTGTCTTCACCATAGGTCCGAACTTAGGTCTTAAGGGTCAAACATGCCGACCCCAAATTTTCAAAAGTCTGTCAAAAATTCCCTACTGCAATACTTTTTTACCCACTAGGTGCAAATGATAGGTAAAGGTCTAAGGTCCAATGGGTCAAAAGGTCCAGGTGGGACAACTCATGGTTTTTCCTCACCATGGGTCCAAAGTTAGATTTAAAAAAAATGCCTTACCCCAATTTTTAAAGGAGTGTAAAAAAATCCCTACGGCAATACTTTTTTAGCCACTAGGTGGAAATGGTAGGTAATGGGCTAGGGTTCAATGGGCCAAAAGGTCCAGGTGGGACAACTCATAGTTTGTCTTCACCATAGGTCCGAACTTAGGTCTTAAGGGTCAAACATGCCTACCCCAAATTTTCAAAAGTCTGTCAAAAATACCCTACGGCAATACTTTTTTACCCACTAGGTGCAAATGATAGGTAAAGGTCTAAGGTCCAATGGGTCAAAAGTTCCAGGTGGGACAACTCATGGTTTGTCCTCACCATGGGTCCAAAGTTAGATTTAAAAAAAAATGCCTTACCCCAATTTTTAAAGGAGTGTAAAAAAATCCCTACGGCAATACTTTTTTAGCCACTAATTGGAAATGGTAGGTAATGGGCTAGGGTTCTATGGGCCAAAAGGTCCAGGTGGGACAACTCATAGTTTGTCTTCACCATAGGTCCGAACTTAGGTCTTAAGGGTCAAACATGCCTACCCCAAATTTTCAAAAGTCTGTCAAAAATTTCCTACGGCAATACTTTTTCACCCACTAGGTGCAAATGATAGGTAAAGGTCTAAGGTCCAATGGGTCAAAAGTTCCAGGTGGGACAACTCATGGTTTGTCCGAACCATGGGTCCAAAGTTAGATTTAAAAAAAAATGCCTTACCCCAATTTTTAAAGGAGTGTAAAAAAATCCCTACGGCAATACTTTTTTAGCAACTAGGTGGAAATGGTAGGTAATGGGCTAGGGTCCAATGGGCCAAAAGGTCCAGGTGGGACAACTCATAGTTTGTCTTCACCATAGGTCCGAACTTAGGTCTTAAGGGTCAAACATGCCTAGCACAAATTTTCAAAAGTCTGTCAAAAATTCCCTACGGCAATACTTTTTTACCCACTAGGTGCAAATGATAGGTAAAGGTCTAAGGTTCAATGGGTCAAAAGGTCCAATGGGTCAAAAGGTCCAGGTGGGACAACTCATGGTTTGTTCTCACCATGGGCCCAAAGTTAGATTTAAAAAAAAATGCCTTACCCCAATTTTTAAAGGAGTGTAAAAAAATCCCTACGGCAATACTTTTTTAGCCACTAATTGGAAATGGTAGGTAACGGGCTAGGGTTCAATGGTCCAAAAGGTCCAGGTGGGACAACTCATAGTTTGTCTTCACCATAGGTCCGAACTTAGGTCTTAAGGGTCAAACATGCCTACCCCAAATTTTCAAAAGCCTGTCAAAAATTCCCTACGGCAATACATTTTTACCCACTAGGTGCAAATGATAGGTAAAGGTCTAAGGTCAAATGGGTCAAAAGTTCCAGGTGGGACAACTCATGGTTTGTCCGAACCATGGGTCCAAAGTTAGATTTAAAAAAAAATGCCTTACCCCAATTTTTAAAGGAGTGTAAAAAAATCCCTACGGCAATACTTTTTTAGCCACTAGGTGGAAATGGTAGGTAATGGGCTAAGGTCCAATGGGCCAAAAGGTCCAGGTGGGACAACTCATAGTTTGTCTTCACCATAGGTCTGAACTTAGGTCTTAAGGGTCAAAAATGCCTACCCCAAATTTTCAAAAGTCTGTCAAAAGTTCCCTACGGCAATACTTTTTTACCCACTAGGTGCAAATGATAGGTAAAGGTCTAAGGTCCAATGGGTCAAAAGGTTCAGGTGGGACAACTCATGGTTTGTCCTCACCATGGGTCCAAAGTTAGATTTAAAAAAAATGCCTTACCCCAATTTTTAAAGGAGTGTAAAAAAATCCCTACGGCAATACTTTTTTAGCCACTAGGTGGAAATGGTAGGTAATGGGCTAGGGTCCAATGGGCCAAAAGGTCCAGGTGGGACAACTCATAGTTTGTCTTCACCATAGGTCCGAACTTAGGTCTTAAGGGTCAAACATGCCTACCCCAAATTTTCAAAAGCCTGTCAAAAATTCCCTACGGCAATACTTTTTTACCCACTAGGTGCAAATGATAGGTAAAGGTCTAAGGTCCAATGGGTCAAAAGGTCCAGGTGGGACAACTCATGGTTTTTCCTCACCATGGGTCCAAAGTTAGATTTAAAAAAAATGCCTTACCCCAATTTTTAAAGGAGTGTAAAAAAATCCCTACGGCAATACTTTTTTAGCCACTAGGTGGAAATGGTAGGTAATGGGCTAGGGTTCAATGGGCCAAAAGGTCCAGGTGGGACAACTCATAGTTTGTCTTCACCATAGGTCCGAACTTAGGTCTTAAGGGTCAAACATGCCTACCCCAAATTTTCAAAAGTCTGTCAAAAATACCCTACGGCAATACTTTTTTACCCACTAGGTGCAAATGATAGGTAAAGGTCTAAGGTCCAATGGGTCAAAAGTTCCAGGTGGGACAACTCATGGTTTGTCCTCACCATGGGTCCAAAGTTAGATTTAAAAAAAAATGCCTTACCCCAATTTTTAAAGGAGTGTAAAAAAATCCCTACGGCAATACTTTTTTAGCCACTAATTGGAAATGGTAGGTAATGGGCTAGGGTTCAATGGGCCAAAAGGTCCAGGTGGGACAACTCATAGTTTGTCTTCACCATAGGTCCGAACTTAGGTCTTAAGGGTCAAACATGCCTACCCCAAATTTTCAAAAGTCTGTCAAAAATTTCCTACGGCAATACTTTTTCACCCACTAGGTGCAAATGATAGGTAAAGGTCTAAGGTCCAATGGGTCAAAAGTTCCAGGTGGGACAACTCATGGTTTGTCCGAACCATGGGTCCAAAGTTAGATTTAAAAAAAAATGCCTTACCCCAATTTTTAAAGGAGTGTAAAAAAATCCCTACGGCAATACTTTTTTAGCAACTAGGTGGAAATGGTAGGTAATGGGCTAGGGTCCAATGGGCCAAAAGGTCCAGGTGGGACAACTCATAGTTTGTCTTCACCATAGGTCCGAACTTAGGTCTTAAGGGTCAAACATGCCTAGCCCAAATTTTCAAAAGTCTGTCAAAAATTCCCTACGGCAATACTTTTTTACCCACTAGGTGCAAATGATAGGTAAAGGTCTAAGGTTCAATGGGTCAAAAGGTCCAATGGGTCAAAAGGTCCAGGTGGGACAACTCATGGTTTGTTCTCACCATGGGCCCAAAGTTAGATTTAAAAAAAAATGCCTTACCCCAATTTTTAAAGGAGTGTAAAAAAATCCCTACGGCAATACTTTTTTAGCCACTAATTGGAAATGGTAGGTAACGGGCTAGGGTTCAATGGTCCAAAAGGTCCAGGTGGGACAACTCATAGTTTGTCTTCACCATAGGTCCGAACTTAGGTCTTAAGGGTCAAACATGCCTACCCCAAATTTTCAAAAGCCTGTCAAAAATTCCCTACGGCAATACATTTTTACCCACTAGGTGCAAATGATAGGTAAAGGTCTAAGGTCAAATGGGTCAAAAGTTCCAGGTGGGACAACTCATGGTTTGTCCGAACCATGGGTCCAAAGTTAGATTTAAAAAAAAATGCCTTACCCCAATTTTTAAAGGAGTGTAAAAAAATCCCTACGGCAATACTTTTTTAGCCACTAGGTGGAAATGGTAGGTAATGGGCTAAGGTCCAATGGGCCAAAAGGTCCAGGTGGGACAACTCATAGTTTGTCTTCACCATAGGTCTGAACTTAGGTCTTAAGGGTCAAAAATGCCTACCCCAAATTTTCAAAAGTCTGTCAAAAGTTCCCTACGGCAATACTTTTTTACCCACTAGGTGCAAATGATAGGTAAAGGTCTAAGGTCCAATGGGTCAAAAGGTTCAGGTGGGACAACTCATGGTTTGTCCTCACCATGGGTCCAAAGTTAGATTTAAAAAAAATGCCTTACCCCAATTTTTAAAGGAGTGTAAAAAAATCCCTACGGCAATACTTTTTTAGCCACTAGGTGGAAATGGTAGGTAATGGGCTAGGGTCCAATGGGCCAAAAGGTCCAGGTGGGACAACTCATAGTTTGTCTTCACCATAGGTCCGAACTTAGGTCTTAAGGGTCAAACATGCCTACCCCAAATTTTCAAAAGCCTGTCAAAAATTCCCTACGGCAATACTTTTTTACCCACTAGGTGCAAATGATAGGTAAAGGTCTAAGGTCCAATGGGTCAAAAGGTCCAGGTGGGAAAATTTCACCATAGGTCCAAACAGGGGCGTAGCTAGGCCAAAGTGATGTGTACTCAATGCCGGGGAAAGAAGTCTTACGGCGAGGGGTCTGGGGTAAATGGTGCAAAATCCTGCATTCTCGCGATTTCCTGGGACTGAAAATGACCTCACAGAAATCTTATTTTCATGAGTAACAAGTCAACTTTTGAAAATAATTAAATTTGAAAAAAAAAGTTAGAGAAAAAAAACTTCTAATGTGTAGTGGGTAGAGCTTATTTATATATTATGTAACAATTAAAACATATAGTGCCACCACCATATATTTTAATTGCTACCTATTCAGTCTCAACCCACTATACATTCACTGAGAAAATCCAAATTTCTAAGCCTTAAAGGGTATTTTTTTTTATTGTGAAAATACATAAATAAATCGAATCACATTTCTCTATGTTTTATTTTATAAGAGAACAAGCAGTCTTTCTTTTAGCTTTTAATTCTGAAAGTTAGTTCTGAAAGTAAATGACCATTTCCTTTCCAGTTATCCAAAACCGTGTCTGTTGAAATTTATTTTTCGTGGTATATGTTCAATAGAACAAGCCCAGATAAACAAATGGATTTCATTGTATTTCCTTGGTCGTCTCATGGTACTGAAAGATTGTTCTATTGTTGCCGTCCAGAACGACATACATGCATATATGTTTTAAGTATTTTAAAGATTCCCGGGTATAAATCCTTGTTTATAACATCAAAGTTTGGAAACCTTTAACTATACATTTGTATATAAATACTTTTGAAGTCCCAAAATCTACAAGGAAAAGTTTCAAATTAAATCTGTAACTCCAAACTCCAAACTCCAAAACGAGTCTTTTATTTTTACAAAGCAAGGAAAATAAGCACTTTAAATTTTGCACATGGAGAATAAGCACTTTTAATCTCGAGACACGTATAATTAAATTAAAGAGGCACCCATCTTGCACGACCGAACATAAAATAAAAAAGTAAAAAACACGTTGATCGTTAAAAAAAAACCGGCGAATAGGTTGCAAAAATATTACCCTTAATAGAACATCACTTTTTATTTCATCAGTCATTTTGAAATCTTCATAAAAGATGTCAGGGTAAGGAGGCATAGTAGACGCACTTATTGTATTCTGAAACCCCGAGGACTCAGCTATTTTAATTGTTTGCATCAGCAGCACAATCACGATGCTGGTCCCGAAGGTGTAAAGAGAAAATTAGTTTCCGGAACGGAATATAGTTACAAAGTGACTATTAACATATTTTTATAACACTTTATAATTAATTCTATTACGTAAGTTTTATTCTAACTAGATTTACCATATTTTTATTTTTGTCAAATTTTCGATGTGTACGCAACTGCGTTTTTGCGTACGGGTTGCTACGCGCCTGCCAAAGGTAGGTTTCTTTTATAAATTGCTAATTTATATTTTCCGTGCACACCATACATTAAGTACAACAAATAAACCTTTCGTATAATCAAATGTGAGCGCATTCCGCTTGTTCAGAAGTAGAATCTTTTGTCAAAATAAATTTGTCTGACAAAAAAATAGCAAAGCACGAGTGCAATTTTCTATTCTTGTAATGCAAAACTATTAATACTTTTTAGGAACTACCGAGACTATGGAAAGCTATTTCTTACAATATCACAAAATTGATTTCTTATGGAAACGTCGATGTCATGTAACAACAATTTTGCCAACATTTAAATAAGTGCATAGCTATTTACTATTCTTCATACACTATTTAAAATTGCGCGCAGCACGATGTTTGGTATATGAAAAGCGAATAAAGTAATGATCAGGAAATTACATGTTAATTTGAAGAAAAAAACATTAAATAGTGTCTTCGGCTACTCACTCATATATAAAAACAGATTATTTTGTGATTATATGATTGATAAAAACATTTAAAGTACGTTTGAATCTTTTGCAACTTTTGGGTTTATAGACATATCTGAAAACTGGCTGCTAGCGAAGTGGCTGCTGGCGAGTGGCTGCTAGCTTGAGCCTGGTGATTTTCAAGTGGTAAAAAAGTAAATTCCAACCACACATCAATCAAGTTTAGATTGCAAATTTCTGTCAGTTTCTCGTACGTGTATTCACAGCCTTTCTACCATTTTCTACACAGGGAAACGACTGTACAAAGTCAGGAATATGACAGTTGGTTTTTTTCCCATTTGTTTGAGTTTTTTTATTTTGCTATTTGATAAATGACTGTCTGTTTAGCATTTTCCATGGAGTTCGGTGTTTTTTGTTACTTTACTTTTACCCAGAATTAGTGCCGAAATTTGTGGATATTCTTCACATCACATCATCTCGTGTTTCGCTAGAATTATATATCAGAAAAACGTCGCCTGAAGGATTCTTTGGAAATATAGTATATTTTTTTTTCATTTTCACCGCCATGTGGTAAAATTGTCAGCGATTGTCACATATCTTAAAAATCATCTGTTTATTATAATGAGAGAGAAATCATGAAGGATAAGAAAATGCCCAGAATGTCAAGAGAATCATACTTTCTATTGCCACTAAAAATATCCGAAGACTCTTTATAAGAATCATTGCCTTTAAATGACACACTTTTTTCTTCTTGTAGAGTTCCCGCTCAAAATTTTGGAAAATACGATACACACTGTCAGACATTATGTATACGAAACGCGCGTCAGCGTAAATATAAAATTTCGATCCTGGTATCTATGATGAGTTATATTTACAACCACTGGGTCGATGCCACTGCTGTTAGAGTTTTAATTCCCCGATGGTATCACCAGCCTAGAAGTCAGCACTTCTGCGTTGACTTGAGTTATCATTGAGATGTTTATAATTATAAAAGGACTGTTAACAAAACTTTGATCTTTTGAAATACTAAGGCGTTTCTACCTCAGGAAAAGATAACCTTGGTCGTATTTGGCAAAACTTTTAGGAATTTTAGTCCTCAATGCTCTTCAACTTCGTACTTTATTTTGGCCTCTTTAACATTTTTCGATTCGAGCGTCACTGATGAGTCTTTTGTAGACGAAACACGCGTCGGCGTCAATATAAAATTTCAATCCTGGTATCTATGATGAGTTTATTTACAACCTTCTCAAATGACTGAAGCTGTCAATTTAAACCTATCTAATAGAAACAATTTACCTGTAATGAATTTTAGTGTTGAAAACTGATCGATAGACAGAAGCTGTAAACCAACCGGAAAGTAATCACAACTGACAAGACATGCTTTGCGTACAACTTTGCCACATGAAAGAAATATTCTAATGACTTTTGATTATCTGAAAAAAGGATGTTCCGAGGGACAATCATTAGTCGAAGTACAACAAACCAAAAGCCACATAGTAAAACGATGAGAATGCAATGCTATCATTTATTAATAACAATTAAATACTGGTAATATCAATGGAAAGTCCTATAATAAATTGTTCAGATTACTGACTACTTTCTCAGCTTTTTCTTGCACTTCTCCAGATGCTGAAAAAGAAAAAAAAAGTATGTTTTATTAATTTTCTGAAAGAAAATAAAAAACATCTTAATTTGCTTAAATTATGTTTGGTAAGTGTCTCACTATTAACAAATTTCTAGTTTCCATCAGACTCGTTGCGATTGAAATTGTTTTAACATGCATTGGCAGCTTAAATAAAGAAAAGCGCTTCGGACACGCAAAAGTAATATATACAATGAGATAACTCGCACAAAATATGCATTTGCATATAGAAATTATTCAGGTGAAACTTTTTACAACTTTTAATAGATTTTTTGCGACTGGAAACATATTGCACATGCTGCGATAATAAATATATTTTTTTAAATTGTGTTTGCTATAACAAATGAATTATCTGAATTGAATATTTAGTTTGTCGAACCCTTCACACTAAAAAAAGGCCTTACCGAACCCTATCCGGCATCTTAAAGAGCTTATATTCATTGAAATCATATACAAGCAAGATTGATATTTAAGTCACTGATTTTTTATTAACAAAAATGTATCAATTTTAGTATAGAAAATGTTTTCTGTCTTACTAGCTACCTATATGTCTTCTTCCAAAAGCCAAAACTAAATGTCCTTTTGGACATAAATGGTAGATAATTCATTAGACGAAATTTATATAGTAAAATTGTATATATGAATTAAATATTACCTGTTGATAAACAAGCATCACATTTACAGGATCCAGCTTTTATTACAGGTATGTAAGCCTTTGTCGGTCCAACTGGGTCAACACATACAATATCCAAAATCTGGAATCTTTCTGTTGTTCCTGAACAACATTTACATTGTTTGTTAAAGGACATTGAAGTATCTATGGCGTCTAGTACAAGGAGGGGCGCCATGAAACTAGTTCCGCATCCACCAGAACAGTAGGATATTTCTATACTTCCATTTGTACGACAGAGGCTTGATCCAATTCCATATTCAAGAACCTTACGTTCAGTAACCATTTTACATGTAGCTGTAAATAAAGATATCGTTATCTATAATCTTTATATGAACACCATGTGTTATTTTAATTCAAAAACAGTTACTGTTGTTGTTAAAGAGTTTACATTCTTCTTTCATTGGAACTCTGTTGTTTGAGCTTTTGATTTCGCCATTTGTTGATGGACTTTCTTTGGAATTGGCATTTGTTTATTTCTCTTTTTTGTATAATTGTTGCATTGACACTAAAACCATGCACGTTTCCTTATTTTATACTAGCAGTTATACGGAATTCATCTTCTTTTATATTAAAAAACGTTTTGTGGACCTAATATTTCTACATCTGCAAACAAATATCCATGTTGCCTGAAATTTGTTTTACAAGCCTGCAGCAAAAAGGAAACTAGAATTATCCACTAAGGACTTGTACACATGCTGTTGATAATATTATAGGTACTTCGGATTATAAGTTCTAACCTTATATAGATTAGCAGGTACTTTAACCGATGTTCAATTGTAGATTTTAAGAGGAATACCGTCCTAAGTATTCTTGCATTAATATGTACTGTATTATGTCATGTAATGTTGTCATTTAAGCGGTATATTTAACATTGCCATAGAGCGCAAGGTTTGGCTAGACACAAAGCCAGGTTCAACCCATTTTTACTTAAAGTCTCCTGTACCAAGTAAGGCGTATGGTAGTTATTATCTAATAGGCAATTTTTATGTATGTTGCATTGTCGTTTGTTTTTTATTGCACTTCATTTTTCCCGTTGCTTCGTTGTTTTCCTCTGATAGTTGACGTGTTTCCCTCGGTTTTAGTTTGTAATGTTATGACTTTTGAACAGCGTTATACTACTGTTGCCTTTATTTTCATCTGCGTTGACGATATTATAAAAAGAATCAATCATACAAATCGCTATATATGTTTTATAAACTTACTCTGCTCTGGAATACATGATCGACAACACGCATCGTCTGTTACGTAATCAAGTACTTCGCCCTAGAATGGACAAGAATAAAAATCATTTGGGTATATAGCAAACAAATTTTAAGTTGAGAAATGGTTACTTTTCTTTTTTTTTCATATCGGTAAACTACTGTTGCAAAATTTATTTAAATTACAATTCGGACAAATGGATCAATTCTTATAAAAAGGGGGGGGGGAATATACTGGCTCTGTGGCTCAATGATTTATAAAAAGTATATTTTCTATACACACTGGTAGTCATTCATCATTCAACGATTTCTAATAGAACATTTACTGTACATACCGGTAGACATTCGGTAGGTTCATCACACTGTCTCGTACATTTTACTTCACCATTTATACATTCGCATATTTCACATCGTTCCTCAGAGTTTATAATGAAATCACCCGGCTGAAATATAAATAAAAATATATTAAGCACGACCCAGCCTATCATGGTACGATCACTACTCAAAGGATAATTCAAGACTACAACAAAGGAAACTATATCAACTATAAGTTGAAGGAAGAAAGACAAAATATGTACTTTTTGTTTCATGCAATTGTTGTCTGATTGCAAGATAAACAAATTTATTCGACCTTCTTTAATTGATATTAAACCACAAAACCAACTATTCTGAATTGCAAATTTATTTATTTTAATGATACATAAACCCAACACAATAAACCAAACATACCATATAATCAACGTCATTATAGCGACATTTCGCACACTCCTCAAATGTTACACATTCATGTAATTCATTCCTAAAGAATCCTTCTCCACATATACAGCCTTCGTGATCACAATCGGCACTCATTTCAACAGGACTTGTTATGTTGGCACAATACTTTTCAACACATGTAGAATATACACTCCACATTTCATTTTCCTTCTCACATTCTAAAACGTTAACAAGAAAACGTGCATGATTAAAAGAGAATTTTATACAATACAAACGTTGGTCGCAGTCATCAATAATGCCCTTATGGTTGTGGTCTGTTATCCATTTCATGAATGAACAGATATTTCTAGTATCACACTGCACGGAGCAGTTAATTGCATTAATTTAATTTGCTTATCCAGAATCGAGACGATATAATAATATTCCAAATGAATATCGTTAAGTTATTGTTGACTTGAAAGGGTTGAAACAATGTACATTTCGTCCATGACATCGGACATATGACATGTGAATTCTCACATAATATACAAAGCTCACACTTTTCACCTTAAAATCATCGTTTGTCAAATTGTATTACATTTTACTACGTTTTATTGAATTAGTTTTGAATAATTACCACATGATGGAAGATGGCATTGTTCATATATAGTATCCTGGTCAGCACAATCGTCACTACCACTTTGTAACGTGCCAAGTAGTTCTCGTACTCCACTACCACAGTCTTCTCCATTGTTACTGTAACATTGATCAGCCGGGACATAGTTATAGATACATTCACCTACAATTAAAAATAAAAAGTACAAATTGCTGATTGTTTTAGACATCTTAGTGTAATCAGAGATGTACAGAATTTTACACATGTGGGTTAAGTTCTCTATTATGATTTTATTTACTTATTTCTAGAACCGTATGTTAAATTGAAAAAAAAATATTATGAAGAACTATTTTTTTCAACACAGATGTTGCTGTCATTAGATTATATTGCAAGATGTTGCTTCATAAGACTTAAACTCTTTTATTGTTTTAATGGTAGTTTGAGGTTTAAATATGTTGGCAGTCGTCCTGATGCTAAGATGTCAGTTCGATTTAACATTTTCGAATAGTCTTACTACTACGGAAGGATTTGCTTGTCTGGAAACCTTGCTGTCACAATGTAAAATCAGAAATATTGTCTGTTCCTAGCAACGCACAAAATAGAGTGGCACATAAAAGAGATTTACGAGAACAAATATAAGGAATACATACATATGCAGTGTAAACATGTCATGTATTTTAAAACTTATTATGACTACAGAGGGTTCTACATATTTTACAGGTACTTACAATTAGTAACGGTACATTCACGAGTGTCAACCAGTTCAACACCAGGACAAGTTGTTGAATTAAACGGCCCAACAAACTGGCGAGTTCGTACTTGATTTTCACCATTACTGCAACTTGTTGGACATTCTGTCCAATCGCTCCAATCATTTGTTGTACAACCTAGAGTAGATATTATACCAAATACAATGCATATTTTATGCTAACATAAATTTTATCACGGTATCATGTCCCTTATTCCCATTCGATTGTCTAAATATAACATACCATAATTCATTAATTAATTTCTTGGAAAACAGCACAGTAAGAAAAATTTAACGTCTGAATTTATTACTGATTCAGACGGGTTTTTTTTATTTACTTCAAAGAAAAAATGATATTGATGAAATTGAAGTTAGTTTACAATTCAAGACTTGATCTTTAGATTCCAAGCCGAACAAAGTATAATTCTCAATTTATTGTATTATAAGAATCATCAATTAACATCCAATATCTCCATCAGTTAATTTTGCGTATATCTTGAAACTTTAAAAATATTTCAAAATAGAAGCAAAAAAATACTATACCAGATAAGATTGGAGTGTGACTTACATAAAACATCGATGTTGCATTGTTCATATTCTTGATTTTGACCTTGACAAGGTGACCCGTTACACATAGGTAGAGGATTATTGCACTGTCTTGTTCTTGTCTTCATGCCACCTTCACAAGATGTCGTGCATATTGACCAGGATGTCCATTCATTCCAATTTCCATCAACTGACAACACAAAAATGCATAGGATATATGTTTTTATCATTTTTTTTATTTGAACAGATATTTGATTAAACTTTCGAAAAGCCTGATAACATTAACAGGATAAGGATATTATTATGACGTACAACAAATATTTTTGGTAAATCCAGTTTATTTTAGATTAATGTTTTTGTATTATACATGTTCTTGGTTTTATCTTTTTAATAGCATGGTAACAACAGCTTTCCGATCGTTGATATCTTCGAGTTTTATTACAATTGGCAGTAAATAATCAGTCCACTTTTTTTACAGAAACATTCAAGAATTTGTTTGTGGAATATTTAAAGTAGACGAAGAAAATCATTTGATTTTGTATTATGGCTATAACTGTTTATTTTTATACAAATAACATTATGTTGGGTTTTTTTTGTTTGTATTTATTAAAACCTTTACTTTTTTTTCTGGCATTTCCTGTTATGATACCCATTTCTGATATCCAAGCTACCTATATGCATGGCTGTTTGATGTTTTCTTATTTCTGATATCCACGCTACCTATATGCATGGCTGTTTGATGTTTTCTTATTTCAAAAGTAACTTCTACTGTACCAATAACAACTCACCGTTTGTATTTGGGTCATTAACACACTGTGGACCATCAGAATAACAGTAACTGAAGTTGAAAAAATCCAGAATGAATATGTAAAGTATTACGCTTTACAACAGAATTTGTAATATTCAGCCTTACAAAATATTATTCTTACTGAGCCTTTGATATAATGATTGTATGAAGATGTACTACAAAGAGGTATCTTTTACCTTTTAAACTTTTAAAACCTTTTGCATTGAAATCAAATAACATTTACATTTGACCAGGTATACTCCTTAAAGTCTGAACCTTCTTCAAAGAAAAGAAAAAAAAACAATGTATGGAAGTTGTGGAAAGAAAAAGATATAACAGTAAGCATTATATATCTACCATTTGACACATCCACCATTCTGAGTACTAATAAGATCTCCGACTGCATAAGATACACCATCCACCTCACACACGTGGCATTCCGTTGTGTCCTTAGGTTCACAACTTTCGGTTTCCATGTCATTACCACAAAATTTTAACTCCCCAATATTCAAGGTTCTACAATATAAAAGTATTATTTGCATTGCTCGACTTATTCTCTATATACATGTGCATGTAATTTTATACGGACTCGGTAATTCTTTAACTCGTTTTTTTTTAATCAAAACTTTTTATTTATCATATTTGCTCAGATAATTACTTTTCGGGTTGTTTTTTTTCTGTAATCAATAATCCAAGAGTCCAAGAAATTGGCGCTCGGCTGAAAATGATCAATTGGTATTTATTTTTTATTTTTTTGCATGTGCTTTCGATGCACATTTTCTGGCTAATTGAAGTGCAATCGTGATCAGCTGTTATCGAAGCAACATGTTTGAAAATATTTAGGATTTGAATCGTTATGATGTACATATAGTCCCTTTAATACTGTTAAATAACGACTCTGTTTGTAATGTTGTCTCACCTATATCGCCTTTTGACACCAGTTTGTAATGTATTCTCACCAATATCGCCTGTTGACACCAGTTTGTAATGTTAACTCACCTATATCGCCTTTTGACACCAGTTTGTAATGTTATCTCACCTATAGCGCCTTTTGACACCAGTTTGTAATGTTATCTCACCTATAGCGCCTTTTGACACCAGTTTCACAATTAGAGTCGCATTCACCCCAGTCTGTCCATTCGTTCCATTCACAACCTTTCAAAACAAACTTTTTTTTTTATTATATGCGAACGACAGCATTTTATTGTGAATATTATATGGTAAATCCATAGATTACTAGAAACAAAGTAATCACAAAATTTCTTTTCAGTGGCTTACATTTTAGTATTTTGTCCACGGAATCTGTTTGATGGTGAAATACTTGAGTGTGGCAAAAGAGGATATTGTATGATTGCCAGTGAAACAACTTTCCGCCAGAGACCAAACGATGTAGAAATTAGCAACTATATCAGGTTTATAGACGTGAGTTTTCTGAGACGTCCTGCAACTATATCAGGTTTATAGACGTGAGTTTTCTGAGACGTCCTGCAACTATATCAGGTTTATAGACGTGAGTTTTCTGAGACGTCCAGGTTTATAGACGTGAGTTTTCTGAGACGTCCAGGTTTATAGACGTGAGTTTTCTGAGACGTCCAAATCAAACCAATATCAAAACCAATCCATTGAGAGAATTAAAACTTTAACCCCGAATTTCATTTTCTAAGGTGGACCGAAAAAATAAATAAGAAAATCGAAAACCAAAACGTGAATGTACTTCAATAGTTTGTATTGCAGATAACTGAATAAAATGTAAATAGATTTAATATCAGTGATTTTATATCAACACATGGCAAGCAATGTATGGCTTGTTTTGATTTGAGAGTAAAGCATTATAAGAGAAGGTACAGTACTTACAATCAGGTTTTTCATAGCAAAAATAGTTTGATGGTCCATTACAAATGCTGAAAAAAAGGGAAAACATTTTCTTCAAATGACCAAACGTTGTGTTCGGCAAGTTATGGAGTTTTTTTTTCAAAATGATATCTTTTAGTATATTTGTAACACTCCCAAACGTGTCCTTCCCCCCAAAAATGTCCGATTCCCCCAAACGTGTCTATTCTCCACAAACGTGTCCTAAATATTCAATATTGCCCAAACGTATCCGATTTCATAACCCCCAAACGATTTCGATAATTGTTTTTCGCCCAAACGTGTCCACTTTAAACGCCATATCGTCTCGCGTCTTTTCGCGGTAATACATATATATATATATGTCCCAAATGACATCAATAACGTTCACGGCGGCATTTCTGTGATGGGGGACACAGTTGATGGAGTGGTTATTTATTAGCATCAGCTTGTTCAATGCCGGTTGTAACTGATTACTATAAATCCCAAATTCCAGGTATGCCTGATAATATGACCTATGTCGTTCAAATAATGCATGAAATATTTGGCACTGGACGTTATGTCTCTTATTCGTGTGTCTTTAATGATGCCGGAAACCTAAAATTTAGGAAAAATACTATTTGGAATTTGCATTTAAAAAAAGAGCGAGTAAAAATTTTGAATGACTTCAGTAAGAAACTATTTTAATCTTCGTATATAATAGAGACCGTTTTAAATGAAAGTAACGGAAATTTAAAACTAGCCGAACGGACGCTACCACTTTACTAAGGTTATTTTGCCGGATTAAAAAATATATTTCTATTTTTTAATGAAATAGTAAAATGAGTATACATTAATAAAAAAAAGTAATACCTAAATAACCAACGTATTTATAATATGGACATGAATGATAATTCCAGTAAAAAGAAAAAAAAATAAGCTAGATATGACCACGTTTGGGGAATTGGACACGTTTTGGCGTTTGTACAAATGACACGCTTTGGTGCCCTTTTACAACTAGACATGTGTTGCAGTTCAGTGACGTCGATGTGGACACGTTTGGGAGAATCAGACACGTTTTGGGGGAAGAACACGTTTCTGAGTGTTACATATTTATCAGGATAGTAAAATTGACATTGTTAGCAAACAATTAATGGTTTCGGCAATGTTGACGTGCCCGGAAAAGAAAAATAGACAATACACCTATTTTGTTATTGTCTTGTCTCATCCGTGCGAGAAAAAGTGTACAAAAGTTAATCTGATGATCAGGAACATATATATTGTTAAACATACCGTTCCCTGTGCTGATCGAACGCTATATCCGAGTATTTTCTGCTATAAAACAGAAAAGTGTGACGATGGCGTCGTATAAAATAGGCTTCGTTGACAAAAGAGGGACGAAAGATACCAGTGACAGCCAAACTCATAGATTGAAATTAAACTGACAACGCCATGGTTAAAAATAAAAATAAAAAGACAAACAGACAAATGATAGTACAGTAGACACAACATGGAAAACTAAAAACTAAGCAACACGAACCCAATCAAAAACTGGGGGTGATCTCAGGTGCTCGGGAAGCGTAAACAGATCCTGCTCCACATGTAGCACCAGACAATTATTTGTCAAATTACTTGAAGTACTAAAGTAATGCAGCAGCCGAAAATAGTACAAAATTATTCAAATGTTAGTAAAATATATGCATAAGAATAAATAATTCGGCATATGAATTAATAATAAAGTAAATAGATGAATAAATGATCATTAATTATATCATTCTTTGTTTAACCTGGGGTCACACATTCACGATTTTTTTTCTGCCGTCTTTGACAGGACCATTCCCGATTAAAATTTGTCAAAAGTCTGATCAAGATCCTGTGAATCGTGGATGGAAATTCAAACTTTAATTAAAATTTGAAAAACAAATAATTCAATCACGACAACAATCAGATATTGTTCAGAAAGCGTCGATAGTCAACCGTTTCCAAGCGAATTTATCCTGATAATCCCGTTCTCAATCCGCTTATAATCCAATTTGTATCTTTCGCCTAGTAAAATTCGACCGAGTCTGTCACGACTGCGTTCCGATTCTACCGAATGTAATCCGACAGATACATGTATCAGACAGTGAATAGACAGTGAACCGAAGCTGACGGAAGTTATTCGTTTTAAAATTGTCGGCAAATTCGGGATGATCAGGTACTGTCGACACGTAATCCTATCACGGTCCGCTCTATCGCATTGCAAACGGCTTTGTCTGGTCTCAGTCGTATTGTATTCTGTAATTGTCGTGACTCTGACGTGGGTATCATTGACCAATTTCATATTAATAACGGGACTGCTCCAGAACGGTTTCGTCAAAAACAGCAATGAAAAATTTCTCCAGATCATTCCCGTTCCACAGCACACCGTCCAGAATACACATAACATTGTTAGGATTTTAATCAGATACAACAGAATCTGTCAAGACAAAGGCACGATTGTAATCCGACTAGACAAAATCGGTTGAGTTTCCCCTAATGTTACGGGACGCACCTAACTGTCGGGATGCTTCGTCGAACTATTCGGACCCTTCCCGACCCGTAGGAATCTGTTACGAACTTAAACGACTGCGTTCAGACAATGAGAGGACATTCCAGATAATTGAGGATAGTAATCCGACTTTTCACTTTTCGTGTCGTATCGCTGTCTGATCTCAAACGGGAGCAATAATCGGCAATGTGTGAACCCCGCATTACTCATATAATTTATAAAATCGATACATGAACATTGATGTCCCCTGCATAACGCGAAGATTTCAAATCATCAAAAACATGAATATTAGCATTTCACTATTGGAAATGAAAAAAGAAACATCACATATATCTAACAACAAGGAGCGAGCTAGTTTGTAAAGCATCAGTTATGTTGTTTTACATTACTGAATCCTGTCATTTTCAATGACAAGTAATATCGTGCCAGACATATGATAAAAAAACGATTATTGATATTGTCTACGGTATTACTGAATAAAGTCCGTTGATGTCTGTGTTTTTGTGTGATAATGCTGTATTTTGGGGTATCTGTCTTGTCGATCTGTAACCGTTAACTTGTCTTCATTTATTCCTATAATAATACTATCAAACTATATAAATATTTTAATATATTATAACCCATTAAACATTACCATTCTCGACAGGCTGAAGGGCCTGGGAAAGTCATTCCGACATTAACTGGTACTCCGTCAGATTTGTAGCATACACAGTTCTCTACTGGAATACAGTTGTCAGTGGCTTCATCAATAACATATCCTTCTTTACAACCACATCTTGGTGAAAAGTCTTCATCTTCGGAACAAGTTTCAGGATTTTGTAAGGTAAAGCATGACATCTCACATCGAGGTTTTGTCAGTAAGATTCTTGGTTCCTCACAAACTGAAGTCATAAATAAACATTATTTTCCTGATAGATTTGAATTAAATCTTTATGGTTTGTATCAGCAATCTCTTTCATATCAAAGTACAAATACAATAAGCATAGTTTGTAAATGCTACTTTGAACGCTAACAAATTGTCAAATTATCTCGTTTATTAACGAAAACAACAGTCATCACTATACTTGCCTGGATTTTTAGGACAGTCATTTGAACAGCTTTGTACGTCACGTATAATTTCACCAGTACAATTTCGTTGTCTCGACCTTGTACCTTCTGTACACGGTAGGTTGCTGCTGTCAACACTACAATCTGTCCAATCATTCCAGGGTCCACAAATATCCGCCGTTGCTAAGTTAAAAAAATATATGTTCTAATTGATTATACATGTAACGTTATGTGTTTTCACATACTTTTCGATATCCTATCACCAACTTCAAGTGTATTCATGGGTGGTAGATCAACTTCACTTCAGTTGCTGAAAGTCCTAGACAAGTGGACAAAGGTACTTGAAAAAGGAGGTATATTACACTTGATTTATATGGACTTCATGAAAGCGTTTGACAAGGTGCCACATAGGCACCGTGACATATGAGACTACTACACAAGATTAAACACTATGGTATCAATGAACAAATTACAAACTGGATAAGAAGCTTTCTTAGTAATAGACAACAGTGCGTACAGGTCAATGGATCAAGATCTAGTTGGAGGAATGTTACCAGTGGAATTCCACAAGGCTCTGTATTGGGACCAATTTTGTTCGTCCTATTCGTTAACGACTTGCCAAACAATGTTATATCAGATGTATTCATGTCTGCAGACAATACCAAATTATTTAGAGAAATAGTCGACCAGAACGATCAGAACTTTATTGAGGAAGACCTCGACATCCTCTTTGATTGGAGCAAAACTTGGCTATTGCAATTCCACCCGGACAAGTGTAAAGTTTTACCGATTAGTGGAAGAAATACTACACATGAACCTCCAAACTACAAGATGAAAAAGTATGAAGGCGGTTGCACTAACCTTGAAAATGTTAAATCAGAAAAAGATATTGGTGTAACTATTGACACGAATCTGACATTTGCAAATCATATTCAAAACCAAGTTAATAAAGCTAATCAGATCGTAGGCCTCACTCGCCGTTCCTTTGTCCACCTAGACAATCGCACATTTACATTAGTATTCAAGGTACTTGTAAGACTGAATTTGGAGTATGCAAACAGTATATGATCACCCTACAGGAAGACTGACATTACAAGTATTGAGAAGGTGCAAAAGAGAGCGACCAAAATGCTGCCTACATTGAGAGACAGACTTGCCACACGCAGACCGCTAACGAAAGCTCAAGCTTCCAACCCTCCGTTTCCGCCGTTTACGAGGTGACATGATAGTAGTGTACAAGTTATTGACAGGATTATACGACACTAGAGTAACAAATGGTTTACTAGAGATGCACAACACAACTACAACGAAATGATGCCACTAAGTGAAGCTTATGAAACAACGAAGTCGTCTGGATCTGAGGAAGTATTTTTTCACCAAAAGAATAGTGGACATATGGAACAGCATCCATGAAGAAGTTATATCAGCAAAAACTTTAAACACTTTCAAAAATAGATTAGATAAATTTTGGGCCAACCAACCATTAATGTATAATTTTGAAGCAGGACATGAAATTTTATCCGGAAGCGAGAAACGTACAATTAAATACATCGATCATGAGGTAGAGCAGAATATAGTGGTGCAACAGTGCCAACGTTCTGAAGATCCATAGGTATCCATAGGTATTGTTCTACTAATGTTAATAATCTCTAGTTTCCATGCTATTTTTAACTTTTTCAATTTCTGAAATCAGAAACAAGGTTTGTTCTCTTCGATAGTTGTAGTCAAACGGGTATACGTAGTGTATATTATCTTCCTTTAAACATGCGTTATACAATCGTAGACAAAATATTTTTTACTTTTATACTTTTCTATTTGTATATGATCGGAACCAATTGACGACATTTAACATACAGTTAAACAACTAAATAGTTATTGTATCCTTTCAATACAGGTCAATGAAAATAGCAAATATCGTGCAATGTTTAAGATCTTTAGTCAAAGTTGTGATGCCATTACTTACTTGGTGTAGGACAATTGTGAATGTTACAATCTTTCGTCTGAATCAAGTCATCTGGGCACCTATCTGGAGTTGTCAGAGAGAGCTTGGTTCGTGTTCTAGACATTGATCCTACATCACAATCCCTTGTACATTTAGACCATTCTCCCCAATCTGAATATTTACAGTCTAAAACAGAAAGTATAAAAACGTTAAAAAAAATAGCAAAAGGTTTCACAAACTTTTCTGAACAACGACAAACATGTTGTTATACCTTATGAAATAGAAACTTTATCAAAAAATTAATTTGCACAACAAAAATACAACATTATATTGTAGATAATTATTTTGAAGTTTTTTTTTATGAAAATTTATTGAGTGTCTGTTAAAATCGGTTCTTTTTTTATTTGAATTAGAAAACTACAATGCTTGTTCAGTTTTATCCTATTAAAATCTATCAATCCTTATAATACCTTGACACTCTCCAATCTCACAGCCAATTGATCCGTCTTCTTCACATGAACTGGAAGTGTAAAACATGAGTAAGAATATACGAACATGATGAAATGAGGTCGTATTGAGGAATGTTTACGACACAAAAAAGGCCTTCATCAGTATCATTCTTTTTTATCTCCTGTATAGTTATCTTGTTGCTCAAATATTGACTTTTATAAGTTGGCCTGCTTGTACGATCCGGTACTTATTGGATTACGAAGCGTGTGATCCAAAAGGAAGGTTGACAAATAGGAAAATCTTATCAAAATACAACAAAAGCAGCATTTCACAATTCCAAGGAACGACATGTATGACAAATTTTCAAACGAATTGTACCTTTGTAGTCATTGGAGAATTTCAAAGAAATAATTTGTTCTTTTACCAAAAAATAAGACAGCTCATAATTTGTGTCATGTTTGTTTGGGTTATACGGTAAATGATACCACAGAGGTAAACATTCATATATATACTGTATATATAAGTCAAAATATACTTTACGTTAGTTCAGAAGACATTGCTTGAATATGTGAGATCATTTCAAAGTTAATATAGTATTCAATTATTTTGATTTCTACCGACAAAGCTAAGTCAATTACATGTATCTTGTGTAAAAAGTTATTTAATAATTGGCATATATGACTCCAACGGAAACTGTATGATACCACCCTATTCCCACGGAAACTGTATGATGCCACCCTATTCCCACGGAAACTGTATGATGCCACCCTATTCCCACGGAAACTATGATGCCACCCTCCCACATCCTGAGGAGACTGCGTGATGCCACCCAATTCCACGGAAACTGTATGAAGCCTCACTATTCCCACGGAGACTGTGTGATGCCCCTCTTGTGTTTGACCATATCAAATCGTTATTTTGATTTGACCCGATTTATGTGACTTGTGGGGCTTTTTCTCATATTTTTATACATACCACACTAACACAATTTTGTTCCCCATTTATACAACGCAAGGGGCATTTGACAATGGTGTGGCAATCTTGTTAAGTCTATGATAAGATCAAGTCTATGATAAGGTCAATTCATTTTCATACTTTAATCACACAATTTTCTTTTATTAAATTTAAATTTATTTTTTGCTATATGACTTCAAACTTCTTGCATTTAATGCAACCGACATAGAAAAAAAAACTAGGTTTCATTTTAAGATCTTTTCATTATTTATAATCGGGTATTCAAATTCTTGTACATTCGAATAGTGAATTGACCCTAGCGCATAAATCCACGTGCTTAGGTCCCTGGTGTATAGTTGTCTCATGGTTAATCATAACACGTCTTCTTATTGCTAATCTATTAGGATTGAACCAAAACATTTAAGAGAAAAACACTGGTAACTTCATGTAGCCTTTTTTTTTTTTTTTTTTTGTTAAACATAACTGTCGAGAGAATGTGCTAAACATCTGTTCCATAAATACAGATTGTTTTCCATTAAGGCACTTTAATTTTTATCTTTTACAATAAGGAAAATACGTACGCAATGAGAACTACTTGTAATCGTTGCCTACTGTCGTAATTTCATATAATACAAGATACAAGATCTCAACATCTGTCTATAAATTTAAATTGTAAATTGCAAATTTTTCAAAGTTATTTGATGAGATGAAATTTGTTTGGATTATTTCATCTGAAGATTTCTTTGTAACTTCAAACTTATCTAATAACATTAACGGTACCAATTTTCCTGCACCAGATGCGCATTTCGACAATACATGTCTCTTCAGTGATGCTCGTGGCCAAAATATTTGACATCCAAAGCTTATATAAAAGATGAAGAGCTATAATCCAAAAGGTCCAAATAGTATAGTCAAATCCGTGAAAGGAATCAGAGCTTTGCATGAGGGAGATACATTCCTTAATTTATAATAATTTCTTACATTTTGTAACAGCAAATTTTAATAACACTAAAAAAATCCGTATTTGCATGCCAGTACCGAAGTACTGGCTACTGGGCTGGTGATACTCTCGGGGACTTACAGTCCATTGCACACCCTAATTATAGAGCAAGATAATCTTTTAGAAAATATCAATGTGGAAAGAGTCGATCAGGAGTTGTCTTCCTTAGGCTAGATCTATAAATTAGATATGAGAAAACGTATCAACATTGTTTATAAGTGTCAGACCAACAATTACTAAAGAATCCCTATCTGTTCAACAAAATTTTACAATTCTCACAGCTTTCTAGATATTTTACCTTAAGTTTAACTTCATAGAAACCAAGTATATCCTGAATTGTACATGTATCGGCTTTCTACATGCCAATTTTCAACATACTTTTTAAAGCCTTCTAAGAAAAAGAAACTGACCTTCGAACAGAGGTACTCCAAAAATAACAGAATAACATCTGGTTTTCCGGAAATCTTAAATTAGTCCTAAATTTTTAATGCAAACTTATAGACAAGTAAATATTGGCTCAAAATGGTCTAAATATATTTCTCTTTCCCTAAAAGTTTCATTTCTGCAAATTTGTTGGTTAGTTAAAGTCAAAAGCACTATTTTGTGTCAGTGTAGGGTTACTTTTACTGTATTTTTTTATTATTATTATAGTATTATAGTAATTGGTGGTCTGACACCTCTGTTACTTTGTTAAAATGTATATCAATGTTAAACTTTAATCACTCTAATCATTATAATCATTTACTTACGTTAATTGTGAAACAATTCATTTGACTGTATTGCTCAAAAGTGCATGATGATTAGTTAATAAAATATCATATCTTAAAATATCTTACCAGTTACTACATCCCACCATGACAACAACACCTGCCTCCACGGTAGATCCGATATATATCTTTTCCTCGTTATCAGTTATTCCTGGCTGGTTATCTTTCTCAATATATCCAATAAGTCCCATTTGTTCAAACCCAAAGTTGTCAAAAAACTCGTTTTGGGTAAATTTACAAAAACCTGGAAAGTAATAATCTCATATTACTGCCAAATTTTTTAAAGATAAGATATAAACAACGACTTTTCTTTTTATTATTAAATGATATGAGCAAATCAGCCCTGATACGGACAAATCAGCATGTACAATACTTATGAAGTTTCACTGTCGACAAAAATTAAGAGTTTAATATATTGCTTTTCACACAGAGCCAATACGGAAAAACAGGACTAATACAGAAAAAGTTAAAATTATGTTCAGTGTTTTTTAACGTCTTGATGTCTTGAAACGGAAATATATCACAGACTTTTCGAGTACGACTTTCGATTATTGATACTGTTTCATTTCCGTTGATCAATCATCAGAAAGCAAGTAAAAAAAATAAACTGTCTGATCATTTCTTCCTAGATAATTTGTATTTCCTAGATAGCATAATATTAAGTACTTGGACGAGAAAGCAGAAATTACATTTAACAATGTTGACAAAAAATCAATGGACGTGAATGCGAATAGACAACTTTAGATATGAAATTCTGTATCTTTTGCTAGGAATATTCTAAAGTTTAATCGAATTAAGATTATTAAAATCCTTTCTTTAGAGTGCAATGAATTGGCTGTTTCTGTATTGGCCCTGATAAAGATTCTCGATCACCTGCATTGGCCCTCATTCACCGCGTCTCAGGTTCAATACAGCTAACCTTAAATCTATCAGTACTTATACCTTGAGACGGTGTTTCTTTTGCAGATGGTTGACTTGTTGTTACTGCTGTAGATGGTCCTGCAGTTGTAGAAGGTGGACCAGTGCTTACACCTGCAGATGGTGTTCCTGTTGCCGAAGGTTGACCGGTTGTAACTGCTGTAGATGATCCTCCAGTAACAGAAGGTGGACCAGTGGTTACACTTGGAGATGGTGTTCCTGTTGCAAAAGGTTGACCGGAGGTTACTGCTGTAGATAGTCCTCCAGTAACAGAAGGTGGACCAGTGCTTACACCTGGAGATTGTGTTCCTGTTGCAGAAGGTTGACTTGTTGTTACTGCTGTAGATGGTCCTCCAGTTACAAAAGGTAGACCAGTGCTTACACCTGGAGATGGTGTTTCTGTTGCAGAAGGTTGACCGGTGGTTACTGCTGTAGATGGTCCTCCAGTTACAGAAGGTGGTCCAGTGGTTACACCTGGAGATGGTGTTCCTGTTGCAGAAGGTTGACCGGTGATTACTGTTGTAGATGGTCCTCCAGTTACAGAAGGTGGGCCAGTGCTTACACCTGGAGATGGTGTTCCTGTTGCAGAAGGTTGACCGGTGGTAACTGCTGTAGATGGTCCTCCAGTTACAGAAGGTGGTCCAGTGGTTACACCTGGAGATGGTGTTTCTGTCGCAGAAGGTTGACCGGTGGTTACTGCTGTAGATGGTCCTCCAGTTACAGAAGGTGGACCAGTGCTTACACCTGGAGATGGTGTTCCTGTTGCAGAAGGGTGACCGGTGGTTACTGCTGTAGATGGTCCTCCAGTTGTAGAAGGTTGACCAGTGCTTACACCGGTTGATGGTGTTCCTGTTGCAGAAGGTTGACCGGTGGTTACTGCTGTAGATGGTCCTCCAGTTGCAGAAGGTGGTCCACTGGTTACAACTGGAGATGGTGTTCCTGTTGCAGAAGGTTGACCGGTATTTACTGCTGTAGATGGTCCTCCAGTTGCAGAAGGTGGACCAGTACTAACACTTGGAGATGGTGCTTTTGTTGCAGGAGGTACACCCGGTGTTGATCTTGACGATGGTCCGCTAGTTGTAATAGGTGAAACAGTATTTAAAACTGAAGATGGTGTTCCTGTTGCAGATATTTCAGCGGTGGTTACACCTTGAGATGATGTTCCTGTTGCAGAAGGTTGTCTGGTTGTTACTGCTGTAGATGGTCCTGCAGTTGTAGAAGTCGGACCAGTACTTACACCTGGAGATGGTTTTCCTGTTGCAGAAGGTTGACCGGTTGTTACTGCTGTAGATGGCCCTCCAGTAACAGAAGGTGGACCAGTGCTTACACCTGGAGATGGTGTTCCTGTTGCAGAAGGTTGACCGGTTGTTACTGCTGTAGATGGTCCTCCAGTTACAGTAGGTGGTCCAGTGGTTACACCTGGAGATGGTGTTCCTGTTGCAGGAGGTTGACCGGTGGTTACTGCTGTAGATGGTCCTCCAGTTACAGAAGGTGGTCCAGTCGTTACACCTGGAGATGGTGTTCCTGTTGCAGAAGGTTGACCGGTGGTTACTGCTGTAGATGGTCCTCCAGTTACAGAAGGTGGTCCAGTGGTAACACCTGGAGATGGTGTTCCTGTTGCAGAAGGTTGACCGGTGGTTATTGCTGTAGATGGTCCTCCAGTAACAGAAGGTGGACCAGTGGTTACACCTGGAGATGGTGTTCCTGTTGCAGAAGGTTGACCGGTAGTTACTGCTGTAGATGGTCCTCCAGTTGCAGAAGGCGGGCCAGTGCTTACACCGGTTGATGGTGTTCCTGTTGCAGAAGGTTGACCGGTGGTTACTGCTGTAGATGGTCCTCCAGTTACGGAAGGTGGTCCACTGGTTACAACTGGAGATGGTGTTCCTGTTGCAGAAGGTTGACCGGTGGTTACTGCTGTAGATGGTCCTGCAGTTACAGAAGGTGGTCCAGTGGTTACACCTGGAGAGGCTGTTCCCGTTGCAGAAGGTTGACCGGTGGTTACTGCTGTAGATGGTCCTCCAGTTACAGAAGGTGGGCCAGTGCTTACACCTGGAGATGGTGTTCCTGTTGCAGAAGGTTGACCGGTGGTTACTGCTGTAGATGGTCCTCCAGTTACAGAAGGTGGTCCAGTGGTTACACCTGGAGATGGTGTTCCTGTTGCAGAAGGTTGACCGGTGGTTACTGCTGTAGATGGTCCTCCAGTTACAGAAGATGGTCCAGTGCTTACACCTGGAGATGGTGTTCCTGTTGCAGAAGGTTGACCGGTGGTTATTGCTGTAGATGGTCCTCCAGTAACAGAAGGTGGACCAGTGGTTACACCTGGAGATGGTGTTCCTGTTGCAGAAGGTTGACCGGTAGTTACTGCTGTAGATGGTCCTCCAGTTGCAGAAGGCGGGCCAGTCCTTACACCGGTTGATGGTGTTCCTGTTGCAGAAGGTTGACCGGTGGTTACTGCTGTAGATGGTCCTCCAGTTACGGAAGGTGGTCCACTGGTTACAACTGGAGATGGTGTTCCTGTTGCAGAAGGTTGACCGGTGGTTACTGCTGTAGATGGTCCTGCAGTTACAGAAGGTGGTCCAGTGGTTACACCTGGAGAGGCTGTTCCCGTTGCAGAAGGTTGACCGCTGGTTACTGCTGTAGATGGTCCTCCAGTTACAGAAGGTGGTCCAGTGGTTACACCTGGAGATGCTGTTCCTGTCGCAGAAGGTTGACCGGTTGTTACTGCTGTAGATGGCCCTCCAGTAAAAGAAGGTGGACCAGTGCTTACACCTGGAGTTGGTGTTCCCGTTGCAGAAGGTTGACCGGTTGTTACTGCTGTAGATGGCCCTCCAGTAACAGAAGGTGGACCAGTGCTTACACCTGGAGATGGTGTTCCTGTTGCAGAAGGTTGACCGGTTGTTACTGCTGTAGATGGTCCTTCAGTTACAGTAGGTGGTCCAGTGGTTACACCTGGAGATGGTGTTCCTGTTGCAGAAGGTTGACCGGTGGTTACTGCTGTAGATGGTCCTCCAGTTACAGAAGGTGGTCCAGTCGTTACACCTGGAGATTGTGTTCCTGTTGCAGAAGGTTGACCGGTGGTTACTGCTGTAGATGGTCCTCCAGTTACAGAAGGTGGTACAGTGGTAACACCTGGAGATGGTGTTCCTGTTGCAGAAGGTTGACCGGTGGTTATTGCTGTAGATGGTCCTCCAGTAACAGAAGGTGGACCAGTGGTTACACCTGGAGATGGTGTTCCTGTTGCAGAAGGTTGACCGGTAGTTACTGCTGTAGATGGTCCTCCAGTTGCAGAAGGCGGGCCAGTGCTTACACCGGTTGATCGTGTTCCTGTTGCAGAAGGTTGACCGGTGGTTACTGCTGTAGATGGTCCTCCAGTTACGGAAGGTGGTCCACTGGTTACAACTGGAGATGGTGTTCCTGTTGCAGAAGGTTGACCGGTGGTTACTGCTGTAGATGGTCCTGCAGTTACAGAAGGTGGTCCAGTGGTTACACCTGGAGAGGCTGTTCCCGTTGCAGAAGGTTGACCGGTGGTTACTGCTGTAGATGGTCCTCCAGTTACAGAAGGTGGGCCAGTGCTTACACCTGGAGATGGTGTTCCTGTTGCAGAAGGTTGACCGGTGGTTACTGCTGTAGATGGTCCTCCAGTTACAGAAGGTGGTCCAGTGGTTACACCTGGAGATGCTGTTCCTGTTGCAGAAGGTTGACCGGTGGTTACTGCTGTAGATGGTCCTCCAGTTACAGAAGATGGTCCAGTGCTTACACCTGGAGATGGTGTTCCTGTTGCAGAAGGTTGACCGGTGGTTACTGCTGTAGATGGTCCTCCAGTTACAGAAGGTGGTCCAGTGGTTACACCTGGAGATGCTGTTCCTGTTGCAGAAGGTTGACCGTTGGTTACTGCTGTAGATGGTCCTCCAGTAACAGAAGGTGGACCAGTGCTTACACCTGGAGATGGTGTTCCTGTTGCAGAAGGTTGACCGGTTGTTACTGCTGTAGATGGTCCTTCAGTTACAGTAGGTGGTCCAGTGGTTACACCTGGAGATGGTGTTCCTGTTGCAGGAGGTTGACCGGTGGTTACTGCTGTAGATGGTCCTCCAGTTACAGAAGGTGGTCCAGTCGTTACACCTGGAGATTGTGTTCCTGTTGCAGAAGGTTGACCGGTGGTTACTGCTGTAGATGGTCCTCCAGTTACAGAAGGTGGTCCAGTGGTAACACCTGGAGATGGTGTTCCTGTTGCAGAAGGTTGACCGGTGGTTATTGCTGTAGATGGTCCTCCAGTAACAGAAGGTGGACCAGTGGTTACACCTGGAGATGGTGTTCCTGTTGCAGAAGGTTGACCGGTAGTTACTGCTGTAGATGGTCCTCCAGTTGCAGAAGGCGGGCCAGTGCTTACACCAGTTGATCGTGTTCCTGTTGCAGAAGGTTGACCGGTGGTTACTGCTGTAGATGGTCCTCCAGTTACGGAAGGTGTTCCACTGGTTACAACTGGAGATGGTGTTCCTGTTGCAGAAGGTTGACCGGTGGTTACTGCTGTAGATGGTCCTGCAGTTACAGAAGGTGGTCCAGTGGTTACACCTGGAGAGGCTGTTCCCGTTGCAGAAGGTTGACCGGTGGTTACTGCTGTAGATGGTCCTCCAGTTACAGAAGGTGGGCCAGTGCTTACACCTGGAGATGGTGTTCCTGTTGCAGAAGGTTGACCGGTGGTTACTGCTGTAGATGGTCCTCCAGTTACAGAAGGTGGTCCAGTGGTTACACCTGGAGATGCTGTTCCTGTTGCAGAAGGTTGACCGGTGGTTACTGCTGTAGATGGTCCTCCAGTTACAGAAGATGGTCCAGTGCTTACACCTGGAGATTGTGTTCCTGTTGCAGAAGGTTGACCGGTGGTTACTGCTGTAGATGGTCCTCCAGTTACAGAAGGTGGTCCAGTGGTTACACCTGGAGATGCTGTTCCTGTTGCAGAAGGTTGACCGTTGGTTACTGCTGTAGATGGTCCTCCAGTTACAGAAGGTGGTCCAGTGCTTACACCTGGAGATGGTGTTCCTGTTGCAGAAGGTTGACCGGTGGTTACTGCTGTAGATGGTCCTCCAGTTGTAGAAGGTTGACCAGTGCTTACACCTGGAGATGGTGTTCCTGTTGAAGAAGGTTGACCGGTAGTTACTGCTGTAGATGGTCCTCCAGTTGCAGAAGGCGGGCCAGTGATTACATCGGTTGATGGTGTTCCTGTTGCAGAAGATTGACCAGTACTAACACTTGGAGATGGTGCTTTTGTTGCAGGAGGTACACCCGGTGTTGATCTTGACGATGGTCCGCTAGTTGTAATAGGTGAAACAGTATTTAAAACTGAAGATGGTGTTCCTGTTGCAGATATTTCAGCGGTGGTTACACCTTGAGATGATGTTCCTGTTGCAGAAGGTTGTCTGGTTGTTACTGCTGTAGATGGTCTTGCAGTTGTAGAAGTCGGACCAGTACTTACACCTGGAGATGGTTTTCCTGTTGCAGAAGGTTGACCGGTGGTAACTACTGTAGATGGTCCTCCAGTTACAGAAGGTGGTCCAGTGGTTACACCTGGAGATGGTGTTCCTGTCGCAGAAGGTTGACCGAATGTTACTGCTGTAGATGGTCCTCCAGTTAAGGCAGGTGGACCAGTGCTTACACCTGGAGATGGTGTTCCTGTTGCAGAAGGTTGACCTGTGGTTACTGCTGTAGATGGCCCTCCAGTAACAGAAGGTGGACCAGTGCTTACACCTGGAGATGGTGTTCCTGTTGCAGAAGGTTGACCGGTTGTTACTGATGTAGATGGTCCTCCAGTTACAGTAGGTGGTCCAGTGCTTACACCTGGAGATGGTGTCCCTGTTGCAGGAGGTTGACCGGTGGTTACTGCTGTAGATGGTCCTCCAGTTACAGAAGGTGGGCCAGTGCTTACACCTGGAGATGGTGTTCCTGTTGCAGAAGGTTGACCGGTGGTTAGTGCTGTAGATGGTCCTCCAGTTACAGAAGGTGGTCCAGTGGTTACACCTGGAGATGGTGTTCCTGTTGCAGAAGGTTGACCGGTGGTTATTGCTGTAGATGGTCCTCCAGTAACAGAAGGTGGACCAGTGGTTATACCTGGAGATGGTGTTCCTGTTGCAGAAGGTTGACCGGTAGTTACTGCTGTAGATGGTCCTCCAGTTGCAGAAGGCGGGCCAGTGCTTACACCGGTTGATGGTGTTCCTGTTGCAGAAGGTTGACCAGTGGTTACTGCTGTAGATGGTCCTACAGTTACGGAAGGTGGTCCACTGGTTACAACTGGAGATGGTGTTCCTGTTGCAGATGGTTGACCGGTGGTTACTGCTGTAGATGGTCCTCCAGTTACAGAAGGTGGTCCAGTGGTTACACCTGGAGAGGCTGTTCCCGTTGCAGAAGGTTGACTGGTGGTTACTGCTGTAGATGGTCCTCCAGTTACAGAAGGTGGGCCAGTGCTTACACCTGGAGATGGTGTTCCTGTTGCAGAAGGTTGACCGGTGGTTACTGCTGTAGATGGTCCTCCAGTTACAGAAGGTGGTCCAGTGCTTACACCTGGAGATGGTGTTCCTGTTGCAGAAGGTTGACCGGTGGTTACTGCTGTAGATGGTCCTCCAGTTACAGAAGATGGTCCAGTGCTTACACCTGGAGATGGTGTTCCTGTTGCAGAAGTTTGACCGGTGGTTACTGCTGTAGATGGTCCTCCAGTTGTAGAAGGTTGACCAGTGCTTACACCTGCAGATGGTGTTCCTGTTGCAGAAGGTTGACCGGTAGTTACTGCTGTAGATGGTCCTCCAGTTGCAGAAGGCGGGCCAGTGCTTAAACCGGTTGATGGTGTTCCTGTTGCAGAAGGTTGACCGGTGGTTACTGCTGTAGATGGTCCTCCAGTTGCAGAAGGTGGTCCACTGGTTACAACTGGAGATGGTGTTCCTGTTGCAGAAGGTTGACCGGTGGTTACTGCTGTAGATGGTCCTCCAGTTACAGAAGGTGGTCCAGTGGTTACACCTGGAGATTGTGTTCCTGTTGCAGAAGGTTGACCGGTTGTTACTGATGTAGATGGTCCTCCAGTTACAGTAGGTGGTCCAGTGGTTACACCTGGAGATGGTGTTCCTGTTGCAGGAGGTTGACCGGTGGTTACTGCTGTAGATGGTCCTCCAGTTACAGAAGGTGGTCCAGTGGTTACACCTGGAGATGGTGTTCCTGTTGCAGAAGGTTGACCGGTGGTTACTGCTGTAGATGGTCCTCTAGTTACAGAAGGTGGTCCAGTGGTTACACCTGGAGATGGTGTTCCTGTTGCAGAAGGTTGACCGGTGGTTAGTGCTGTAGATGGTCCTCCAGTAACAGAAGGTGGGCCAGTGGTTACACCTGGAGATGGTGTTCCTGTTCTAGAAGTTTGACCGGTAGTTACTGCTGTAGATGGTCCTCCAGTTGCAGAAGGCGGGCCAGTGCTTACACCGGTTGATGGTGTTCCTGTTGCAGAAGGTTGACCGGTGGTTACTGCTGTAGATGGTCCTCCAGTTACAGAAGGTGGTCCAGTGGTTACACCTGGAGATGGTGTTCCTGTTGCAGAAGGTTGACCGGTGGTTACTGCTGTAGATGGTCCTCCAGTTACAGAAGGTGGTCCAGTGTTTACACCTGGAGATGGTGTTCCTGTTGCAGAAGGTTGACCGGTGGTTAGTGCTGTAGATGGTCCTCCAGTAACAGAAGGTGGGCCAGTGGTTACACCTGGAGATGGTGTTCCTGTTGCAGAAGGTTGACCGGTAGTTACTGCTGTAGATGGTCCTCCAGTTACAGAAGGCGGACCAGTGCTTACACCTGGAGATGGTGTTCCTGTTGCAGAAGGTTGACCGGTGGTTACTGCTGTAGATGGTCCTCCAGTTGCAGAAGGTGGTCCACTGGTTACAACTGGAGATGGTGTTCCTGTTGAGGAAGGTTGACCGGTAGTTACTGCTGTAGATGGTTCTCCATTTACAGAAGGTGGTCCAGTGGTTACACCTGGAGATGGTGTTCCTGTTGCAGAAGGTTGACCGGTGGTTACTGCTGTAAATGGTCCTCCAGTTACAGAAGGTGGTCCAGTGCTTACACCTGCAGATGGTGTTCCTGTTGCAGAAGGTTGACCGGTGGTTACTGCTGTAGATAGTCCTCCAGTTGTAGAAGGTTGACCAGTGCTTACACCTGGAGATGGTGTTCCTGTTGTAGAAGGTTGACCGGTAGTTACTGCTGTAGATGGTCCTCCAGTTGCAGAAGGCGGGCCAGTGCTTACACCGGTTGATGGTGTTCCTGTTGCAGAAGGTTGACCGGTGGTTACTGCTGTAGATGGTCCTCCAGTTGCAGAAGGTGGACCAGTACTAACACTTGGAGATGGTGCTTTTGTTGCAGGAGGTACACCCGGTGTTGATCTTGACGATGGTCCGCTAGTTGTAATAGGTGAAACAGTATTTACAAATGAAGATGGTGTTCCTGTTGCAGATATTTCAGCGGTGGTTACACCTTGAGATGATGTTCCTGTTGCAGAAGGTTGTCTTGTTGTTACTGCTGTAGATGGTCCTGCAGTTGTAGAAGGTGGACCAGTACTTACACCTGGAGATGGTTTTCCTGTTGCAGAAGGTTGACCGGTGGTAACTACTGTAGATGGTCCTCCAGTTACAGAAGGTTGACCAGTGCTGACACCTGGAGATGGTGTTCCTGTCGCAGAAGGTTGACCGGTTGTTACTGCTGTAGATGGTCCTCCAGATACAGCAGGTGGACCAGTGCTTACACCTGGAGATGGTGTTCCTGTTGCAGGAGGTTGACCGGTGGTTACTGTTGTAGATGGTCCTCCAGTTACAGAAGGTGGTCCAGTGGTTACACCTGGAGAAGGTCTTCCTGTTGCAGAAGGTTGACCGGTTGTTACTGATGTAGATGGTCCTCCAGTTACAGTAGGTGGTCTAGTGGTTACACCTGGAGATGGTGTTCCTGTTGCAGGAGGTTGACCGGTGGTTACTGCTGTAGATGGTCCTCCAGTTACAGAAGGTGGTCCAGTGGTTACACCTGGAGATGGTGTTCCTGTTGCAGAAGGTTGACCGGTGGTTAGTGCTGTAGATGGTCCTCCAGTAACAGAAGGTGGGACAGTGGTTACATCTGGAGATGGTGTTCCTGTTGTAGAAGGTTGACCGGTAGTTACTGCTGTAGATGGTCCTCCAGTTGCAGAAGGCGGGCCAGTGCTTACACCGGTTGATGGTGTTCCTGTTGCAGAAGGTTGACCGTTGGTTACTGCTGTAGATGGTCCTCCAGTTACAGAAGGTGGTCCAGTGGTTACACCTGGAGATGGTGTTCCTGTTACAGAAGGTTGACCGGTGGTTACTGCTGTAGATGGTCCTCCAGTTACAGAAGGTGGTCCAGTGTTTACACCTGGAGATGGTGTTCCTGTTGCAGAAGGTTGACCGGTGGTTACTGCTGTAGATGGTTCTCCATTTACAGAAGGTGGTCCAGTGGTTACACCTGGAGATGGTGTTCCTGTTGCAGAAGGTTGACCGGTGGTTACTGGTGTATATGGTCCTCCAGTTACAGAAGGTGGTCCAGTGCTTACACCTGGAGATGGTGTTCCTGTTGCAGAAGGTTGACCGGTGGTTACTGCTGTAGATGGTCCTCCAGTTGTAGAAGGTTGACCAGTGCTTACACCTGGAGATGGTGTTCCTGTTGTAGAAGGTTGACCGGTAGTTACTGCTGTAGATGGTCCTCCAGTTGCAGAAGGCGGGCCAGTACTTATACCGGTTGATGGTGTTCCTGTTGCAGAAGGTTGACCGGTGGTTACTGCTGTAGATGGTCCTCCAGTTGCAGAAGGTGGACCAGTACTAACACTTGGAGATGGTGCTTTTGTTGCAGGAGGTACACCCGGTGTTGATCTTGACGATGGTCCGCTAGTTGTAATAGGTGAAACAGTATTTAAAACTGAAGATGGTGTTCCTGTTGCAGATATTTCAGCGGTGGTTACACCTTGAGATGATGTTCCTGTTGCAGAAGGTTGTCTGGTTGTTACTGCTGTAGATGGTCTTGCAGTTGTAGAAGTCGGACCAGTACTTACACCTGGAGATGGTTTTCCTGTTGCAGAAGGTTGACCGGTGGTAACTACTGTAGATGGTCGTCCAGTTACAGAAGGTGGTCCAGTGGTTACACCTGGAGATGGTGTTCCTGTCGCAGAAGGTTGACCGAATGTTACTGCTGTAGATGGTCCTCCAGTTAAGGCAGGTGGACCAGTGCTTACACCTGGAGATGGTGTTCCTGTTGCAGAAGGTTGACCGGTGGTTACTGCTGTAGATGGCCCTCCAGTAACAGAAGGTGGACCAGTGCTTACACCTGGAGATGGTGTTCCTGTTGCAGAAGGTTGACCGGTTGTTACTGATGTAGATGGTCCTCCAGTTACAGTAGGTGGTCCAGTGCTTACACCTGGAGATGGTGTTCCTGTTGCAGGAGGTTGACCGGTGGTTACTGCTGTAGATGGTCCTCCAGTTACAGAAGGTGGGCCAGTGCTTACACCTGGAGATGGTGTTCCTGTTGCATAAGGTTGACCGGTGGTTACTGCTGTAGATGGTCCTCCAGTTACAGAAGGTGGTCCAGTGGTTACACCTGGAGATGGTGTTCCTGTTTCAGAAGGTTGACCGGTGGTTATTGCTGTAGATGGTCCTCCAGTAACAGAAGGTGGACCAGTGGTTATACCTGGAGATGGTGTTCCTGTTGCAGAAGGTTGACCGGTAGTTACTGCTGTAGATGGTCCTTCAGTTGCAGAAGGCGGGCCAGTGCTTACACCGGTTGATGGTGTTCCTGTTGCAGAAGGTTGACCAGTGGTTACTGCTGTAGATGGTCCTACAGTTACGGAAGGTGGTCCACTGGTTACAACTGGAGATGGTGTTCCTGTTGCAGATGGTTGACCGGTGGTTACTGCTGTAGATGGTCCTCCAGTTACAGAAGGTGGTCCAGTGGTTACACCTGGAGAGGCTGTTCCCGTTGCAGAAGGTTGACTGGTGGTTACTGCTGTAGATGGTCCTCCAGTTACAGAAGGTGGTCCAGTGGTTACACCTGGAGATGGTGTTCCTGTTGCAGAAGGTTGACCGGTGGTTACTGCTGTAGATGGTCCTCCAGTTACAGAAGGTGGTCCAGTAGTTACACCTGGAGATGGTGTTCCTGTTGCAGAAGGTTGACCGGTGGTTAGTGCTGTAGATGGTCCTCTAGAAACAGAAGGTGGGCCAGTGGTTACACCTGGAGATGGTGTTTCTGTTGCAGAAGGTTGACCGGTAGTTACTGCTGTGGATGGTCCTCCAGTTGCAGAAGGCGGGCCAGAGCTTACACCGGTTGATGGTGTTCCTGTTGCAGAAGGTTGACCGGTGGTTACTGCTGTAGATGGTCCTCCAGTTACAGAAGGTGGTCCACTGGTTACAACTGGAGATGGTGTTCCTGTTGCAGAAGGTTGACCGGTGGTTACTGCTGTAGATGGTCCTCCAGTTACAGAAGGTGGTCCAGTGGTTACACCTGGAGATGCTGTTCCCGTTGCAGAAGGTTGACCGGTGGTTACTGCTGTAGATGGTCCTCCAGTTAGAGAAGGTGGGCCAGTGCTTACACTTGGAGATGGTGTTCCTGTTGCAGAAGGTTGACCGGTGGTTACTGCTGTAGATGGGCCTCCAGTTACAGAAGGTGGTCCAGTGGTTACACCTGGAGATGGTGTACCTGTTGCAGAAGGTTGACCGGTGGTTACTGCTGTAGATGGTCCTCCAGTTACAGAAGGTGGTCCAGTGGTTACACCTGGAGATGGTGTTCCTGTTGCAGAAGGTTGACCGGTGGTTACTGCTGTAGATGGTCCTCCAGTTACAGAAGGTGGTCCAGTGGTTACACCTGGAGATGGTGTTTCTGTCGCAGAAGGTTGACCGGTGGTTACTGCTGTAGATGGTCCTTCAGTTACAGAAGATGGTCCAGTGCTTACACCTGGAGATGGTGTTCCTGTTGCAGAAGGTTGACCGGTGGTTACTGCTGTAGATGGTCCTCGAGTTGTAGAAGGTTGACCAGTGCTTACACCTGCAGATGGTGTTCCTGTTGTAGAAGGTTGACCGGTGGTTACTGCTGTAGATGGTCCTCCAGTTGCAGAAGGCGGGCCAGTGCTTACACCGGTTGATGGTGTTCCTGTTGCAGAAGGTTGACCGGTGGTTACTGCTGTAGATGGTCCTCCAGTTACAGAAGGTGGTCCACTGGTTACAACTGGAGATGGTGTTCCTGTTGCAGAAGGTTGACCGGTGGTTACTGCTGTAGATGGTCCTCCAGTTACAGAAGGTGGTCCAGTGCTTACACCTGGAGATAGTGTTCCTGTTGCAGAAGGTTGACCGGTGGTTACTGCTGTAGATGGTCCTCCACTTACAGAAGGTGGGCCAGTGCTAACACCTGGAGATGGGGTTCCTGTTGCCGAAGGTTGACTGGTTGTTACTGCTGTAGATGGTCCTCCAGTTGCAGAAGGCGGGCCAGTGCTTACACCGGTTGATGGTGTTCCTGTTGCAGAAGGTTGACCGGTGGTTACTGCTGTAGATGGTCCTCCAGTTACAGAAGGTGGTCCAGTGGTTACACCTTGAGATGGTGTACCTGTTGCAGAAGGTTGACCAGTGGTTACTGCTGTAGATGGTCCTCCAGTTACAGAAGGTGGTCCAGTGGTTACACCTGGAGATGGTGTTCCTGTTGCAGAAGGTTGACCGGTGGTTACTGCTGTAGATGGTCCTCCAGTTACAGAAGGTGGTCCAGTGCTTACACCTGGAGATGGTGTTCCTGTTGCAGAAGGTTGACCGGTGGTTACTGCTGTAGATGGTCCTCCAGTTGTAGAAGGTTGACCACTGCTTACACCTGGAGATGGTGTTCCTGTTGTAAAAGGTTGACCGGTAGTTACTGCTGTAGATGGTCCTCCAGTTGCAGAAGGCGGGCCAGTGCTTACACCGGTTGATGGTGTTCCTGTTGCAGAAGGTTGACCGGTGGTTACTGCTGTAGATGGTCCTCCAGTTGTAGAAGGTGGACCAGTACTAACACTTGGAGATGGTGCTTTTGTTGCAGGAGGTACACCCGGTGTTGATCTTGACGATGGTCCGCTAGTTGTAATAGGTGAAACAGTATTTACAACTGAAGATGGTGTTCCTGTTGCAGATATTCCAGCGGTGGTTACACCTTGAGATGGTGTTCCTGTTGCAGAAGGTTGTCTGGTTGTTACTGCTGTAGATGGTCCTGCAGTTGTAGAAGACGGACCAGTACTTACACCTTGAGATGGTTTTCCTGTTGCAGAAGGTTGACCGGTGGTAACTACTGTAGATGGTCCTCCAGTTACAGAAGGTGGTCCAGTGGTTACACCTAGAGATGGTGTTCCTGTCGCAGAAGGTTGACCGGTGGTTACTGCTGTAGATGGTCCTCGAGTTACAGAAGGTGGACCAGTGCTTACACCTGGAGATGGTGTTCCTGTTGCAGAAGGTTGACCGGTGGTTACTGCTGTAGATGGTCCTCCAGTTACAGAAGGTGGTCCACTGGTTACAACTGGAGATGGTGTTCCTGTTGCAGAAGGTTGACCGGTGGTTACTGCTGTAGATGGTCCTCCAGTTACAGAAGGTGGTCCAGTGGTTACACCTGGAGATGCTGTTCCCGTTGCAGAAGGTTGACCGGTGGTTACTGCTGTAGATGGTCCTCCAGTTACAGAAGGTGGGCCAGTGCTTACACTTGGAGATGGTGTTCCTGTTGCAGAAGGTTGACCGGTGGTTACTGCTGTAGATGGGCCTCCAGTTACAGAAGGTGGTCCAGTGGTTACACCTGGAGGTGGTGTACCTGTTGCAGAAGGTTGACCGGTGGTTACTGCTGTAGATGGTCCTCCAGTTACAGAAGGTGGTCCAGTGGTTACACCTGGAGATGGTGTTCCTGTTGCAGAAGGTTGACCGGTGGTTACTGCTGTAGATGGTCCTCCAGTTACAGAAGGCGGGCCAGTGCTTACACCTGGAGATGGTGTTCCTGTTGCAGAAGGTTGACCGGTGGTTACTGCTGTAGATGGTCCTCGAGTTGTAGAAGGTTGACCAGTGCTTACACCTGCAGATGGTGTTCCTGTTGTAGAAGGTTGACCGGTAGTTACTGCTGTAGATGGTCCTCTAGTTGCAGAAGGCGGGCCAGTGCTTACACCGGTTGATGGTGTTCCTGTTGCAGAAGGTTGACCGGTGGTTAGTGCTGTAGATGGTCCTCCAGTTATAGAAGGTGGTCCACTGGTTACAACTGGAGATGGTGTTCCTGTTGCAGAAGGTTGACGGGTTGTTACTGCTGTAGATGGTCCTCCAGATGCAAAAGATGAACCAAGGCTTACAACTGGAGATGGTGTTCCTGTTGTAGAAGGTATACCGGTGGTTACTGTTGTAGATGGTCCTTCAGTTACAGAAGGTGGACCAGTAATCACAATTGGAGACGGTGTTCCTGTTGCAGTAGTTTGACCTACTGTTACTGGTACAGATGGTAATCCAACTTTAGTTGGTATTCCTGTGGGGACTTTTGTAGATTGTGATACTGTTGAAGAAAGTTGAAAAATTAAATAAGTACAACCAGGGATATTTGATTGTTTATTTTAACTATATAGTCGTTTAAGGTAGCACAATACAAAGATTTTATACCTCCAATTCTCCAGTTTTAAAATGCTGTAACTATCTTTCTAATGCTTGAAAATTTATAAAAGTGGTATCTGTGGATAGCTTAAAGATTTCTCTTTCAAATTAATGCACTGTTAGTATTATACAACAATTATGTAATCAATTATAATGATAACTGTGTCTACAAAATTTTACAATAAATGTTCACTTTCAATTGAAATTAGCTTCTTCATGGATCCCCCGAGAGGGATGATTTTATGATATTTTGTTCCTAGAGCCATTATCTGCAAAAGGGTGTCTCAGATTTTGGATAGAATGTTTAGATCAAATTTTACCCCTAATCATACACTATCTTCTTTTATGTGGTTAGGATGTTTACACTAATTACAGATTTATGAGAGAATGGAATACGATAGCGATAATTTGGACACCATTTTGTAGGTCCTGCTGTGTTGATTAAGATAACGTTAAACTTTTTTGTGTAGCTATAGAGATGAAAGAGCTAAATTCATTCTAGTGAACTGACCAAGATTTTGCCATTGATTGCATAATACTTAATTACATAATGATTGCATAACAAAAATATTGCATTCATTTAAAAGATCAATCTTTTATATATCTATGTATACCTCTTTTATTAATTTATATGCAGTTTTAAGAAAGTAACAGCATTTTAAAGATTGGAGATTGGAAGTAAAAAAAATCTTTGTATTGTACTACATTAAGTAAAATTTTCTGATATCAATTTAAAAAAAAAACGTTTTACTCATTAATACTTTATTTTATCAAAGTCCTTCTATTTGCATAGTCAGATAATTTGAAGTCACACGTATTACTGAATACTCATTTGCTAGTGTAATTATATACTGGTTTGTTTAGCATTAAGTAGAGTAGATTTTTTGCAGTTCATAATTTGAAAACATACCGATGAAACAGGCGTTAAGTTTGACGTCTACATAGTACGGTTGATTAGGATTATTCTTTGTCAACAATGTAATGATAACTTTATCTGCAAACACACCAGAGGGGAATGTTGCTATTTCGTCTCCGTTGTAAACCTTGAATACAGAAAAATATAAAAAAAATAGTTATATAAGTTAAACAGATCAAACAAATATTCACTACAAACACGAATCACTATAAAACAGACTTTAACTGTTTGGACATCTCCTAAAGTAATATGTCAATGAGACAGCTACTATAAAAGTAAAAACACATCCGAAAGACAGCTAGTGATCATTATACAGTATTATCTATAATGTTTTTAAAATGTATGAAGATATTCTGAATAAATTAAAATGGTATTTCCAACGATCTGTTATTAACACCATATCCTCAAGAAAAACAGATTTAACAAAATGTGTCATACAACAATCACAGATAAGATATTAGACTCAACAAAGGCATGTGCATAAGTGGTAGTGGTTCGCTAGTTGTTTGAACATTTCAATTTTACTACTCCTATTGAGATCTTGCTGGGTGGACTTCAAAAGGTACATACATGAACAGACAGAACAATCAACACGGGAAAATGATTAAGGTTTAATGAGCCATAAATCATAACCAAAGCAATACGAAACAAGAGTATATGGTATCCACAAATGCTCCCATCAACTCAATGTCAGATTAAAATACCTGAACTGCTGATTTAAAATTATGTTATCTTACAGTCTAAGATCTGATGATGTCTGTCAATGTAATTTTAAATCGTTTGTCATTGACAGTTCATAAGGATGCAATCTTATAAAATTTTAATAACAAACAGTATCTAGTTATAGCAGTAAAAACGAAAACAATATCACATTGATTGATGATATTCTTATAGTAATTTTAATCTCAAAATTGGAAATTAGCAAAGATGTAACATTGGTTTTAGAGCATGCTTCAACATCGATATGTTGTAAACAGATATCGAAGTTGTTGTTATGTTTGTTAATTTGTATAATTTTGGAGACAGTTTTATAGTGTGGGAGCATATCCTACTAACTAATAATGCAGAAGGTTTATATTTCGGTCAACTGTACTTTGTAATGGTATGGAAATGAAACGCTTCATGTTCTGCCACCTTTCGACACAATCGAAGTGGGAGATTTTTCAGCGCCATATGAACTTTATAAATCCAATACTTTCGAAAAAATTCTTTTTCTCTTTTTTTTTAATTGCGGAGGGGATTGAATATTGAGGAATGAATTGACTCACCTTTCCAATCTGGTGTGGCAGTACATCCTGTGAATCTTGTACACTTACAATGTATGTATTTACATTGCTTTCATTGGAACTTGGGTAAATTTCTACACTTTCTAACTCTGGTTTCTGTCTAAGCAAAATAGATATCGTAGGGATTACAATCTTATTGTCCAATATGATTAATGAATCACCTCCAGGTCGAATTTTCTCTATATCGTTTTGTGTTGGAACATTTATTCCAATACTTCCGTCAGGAATTAATGCAGGACTTGACATACCATCGACTGAATTGCATGTTGATGCTGTAAATTAAAACAAATTGTCTATAATATCATCAACTATTTTAGGATGCAATCCAATCTTAACAAAATCACTGCAAATGGTGTAAGCATTCATTGCAAGCACTTCGAGGAATATGCAAAACATAATAGTGTCCTATGTAAAAAGCTATCTTGTTCTTTTCAAGACAATTTTACAAGACAGTTGTTTATTCATTATGCCCAATATTCTTATTTTCGATAAAGCAAGAATAAATCATGCAGTCCGATAAGTTTGAAAGTTATTTACAGAAGTAATGTTTTTATTAATACGGGAAGTTTTTCTAATGTTTCGGGCTCCAGAACACGTTCCTCGTATTTCGAGTTACAACGCGTTTGTGTTTTTTTAAATTATGTCATCAGTTTCATACGACAAAGTTAACTTTAGTGCTAAGGGTTGAAGCGTACCAATTTCTAAATAGCTGAACTAATTGAACATACAAATCATTAATGGAAACGAAAAAGGAAGAATTTTTTAGTGTAGACGTCCTAAATTGTATGAATTAATTGAAATATAGTACATACAATGTGCCTGAGGCGAGAGATACTGATATATACACTATGTATCTATCATGCAATGATGAAAAAAGGAAAATACCAAAACTAATAACTATTCAAAACACTTTAGTTAAATTACTATAAATAAAATACCAGCAAAGAATCAGACATATTCCTGAGAGTGGTGTGCTCATTAATGCATAAGCAAATATTAACAAAACAATATCCGTTTACACACTTCTTAGTCGTTGTATATAAAGGATCAACGCTGTGGTCCACCAAATGACCATCTGACCCACTAACAGTTAAATGCAATAGAACTAATAGTTATATGAAGCACAACTTCTATAGCTTACCATTATCTAAATGCAAAAGAGATGGCACATATATCAATCTGTTATATATTTTTACCATGATTGAGGGGGAAGGAACAAAATAATCCCATTGAAAATTAGAAGTGCAACGGCTTATACATCTGCAAAACTAATATCATTGACCTACCACTAGTGGTTCTGCATAAACTGATATAATCACAAATTAAAACGGGTTAATTAAGCACAACTTTCAACGTCACTAGACCATGACCATGACCATCACCTGATTGTGTATTTTTACTTGATACCACAGAAATAAATTGATACCTTTGAAATGAAGTTTAAACAACTTTAGCGTTCTAATTGGAAAGATCAAACAATCAAAAATCTGAAATATATTTACGATGATGCAAAGCTAACTCGGTTTTAGGGAGGCCGAACATTTGTGTCGCTGTAAAATAATGTCTCACTCATATCCCTTACTATTTTGAGACAGAGTAGTAGTTCTTATAATAGAAATCAGTATATAAATGTCTATGCAAGTGTACTATCCCGTTCAAAAAAGATACTAAGACAAAACAGACGTAATTCATAGGCCTCAAATATTTACCTGAAGCTGTAGTCAAGGAAGGTATAATCGAATTTGGTTCTGAAGTCATGAGATGTTGACTTGTTGTTAAAGATGACGTTCTTGGTAGATCACAGACAACCAATTCAATCATATCAATGGACACATCATTGTCTTCAACTCCAGTAAAGGATATTTTTAATACTTTCGCAGCGTCATAATTCAATAATGTATCTTCATTACTATTAATAATGACCTATAAAAAATCATATCAAATTAGATCTAAAAATGTCAGAAAAGTAAATTATGAATAGTGGTCTATAGGAAGTAAAAACTTTCAACGTATGTGCAATTGTAGTCTTTAACAATATTTTATTTAAATCTATTTTTTTGGAATTTGTTAACCCTAATAAAGGATAAAAGAGGGACGAAAGATACCAAAGGGACAGTCAAACTCATAAATATAAAACAAACTGACAACGCCATGGCTAAAAATGAAAAAGACAAACAGAAAAACAATAGTACACATGACACAACATAGAAAACTAAAGAATAAACAACACGAACCCCACCAAAAACTAGGGGTGATCTCAGGTGCTCCGGAAGGGATAAATTAGATCAATTTCACGGAGGTTTAGATAAATAAATAAAAATTGAAAAGTAAACCTTTTTTCAAAAAAAGTCTTCTGAATTCATAATCTATGTATTGTAGAATAGTTTCATACACTTACTGTTTTTATCACGTTTGTGATTTCATCTGTATAAGTCAAAGTTATCTTCTCAATATTGTCTCCATTCACATTGATTGACACAAGTGTTGAGATCTGCGTAAGTGAAATAGTCAAAGTTGATGATGATAGTACAGTTAAGCTTCTATTATCATCCGAGCTTTGAAGACCATTCAAAGTGTCAGCTGAAATTTTCTCATCGTCATATGATATTGACAGACCAATTCCTGAACCTTCCATCAAATTAATAGATGGACATTCCTCAGGTGCAGGTGATGATGCCACTGTCGCCATTGAAACTGATGTTCCTTCTATTGAACCCGTCGATGGTGTTGTCGTTGTACTCGGTGCACCTGTAGTCGAACCTGACGGTCCTGTTACAGTTGAGGATGGTGTTCCTTCGGTTGCACCTGTCGTCGATGGTGCTGCTGTAGTAGATGGTGGTCCCCCTGTTTGACCTACTAGTGGCACTGTCGTTATACTTGATAAACCTGTGATTCCACTTGTCGTCGGTGCCGATGTAGCTGATGAAACAGTGGTTGGACCTGCTGAGGTTGACTTTTCACATGCAATTAGTTCTATCTTATCAACAGAAACATCAATGTCCTTATTCGATGCAGTAAAAGAGATTTCTATTTCTCCGGCTATAACATAGTTCAATGGTGTCTCTTGATTTGCAACAGTAGTTACCTGGAAAGAGTTTAATAACACTGTAGACATTTTATGAACGTTGCATTAATTATAATGCAAGACAATTTTATCTCATATTATTGTTTTTCTCGACTAAAAGAAGTATTCTAATAAAAAGTGGCGACCAATATTATAATAAAACCGTGTGACTAATATCATAATAACAAAATGTTGCTTATATGATTAATAATAACCTTTTTGGACTAATTGTCTTAAGACTGTGTTTAGTCGTTTGAATAATTTGTATTGATTTTTTTAGAATATTTCTTCCTCAATTTTCACTAGTAACAAGCCATGTGGCTAAACAGTAATGAGTTTCCAGTGATATTTAAGTCCGACAATTTACAGAAAGAAACAACATAATTTTCTTTTGAATTTAAATACTTACTGCAATATGGTTGCCTATACGTACCGTTTTTTTCTGGTTTATGGTTTCATCTGTAAAGGTCAACGTAATCTCCTCAATATTGTCTCCATTCACATTGATTGACACAAGTGTTGATACCTTGGTAAGTGAAATCGTTACGGTTGATGACGGTGTTACAGTTAGTTTTCGATTATCATCTGAGCTTTGAAGACCAATCAAAGTGTCAGCTGATATTATCTCATCGTCATATGTTATTGACAGACCAACTCCTGAGTCTTCCATCAAATTAAGAGATGGACATTCCTCAGGTGCAGGTGATGGTGTCGGTGTCGCCATTGAAACTGTTGGTCCTTCTGTTGGACCTGTTGATGGTGCTGTCGTTGTACTGGGTGCACCTGTAGTCGAACCTGATGGTCCTGCTACAGTTGAGGATGGTGTTCCTTCGGTTGCACCTGTCGTCGATGCCGATGTAGATGATGAAACAGTGGTTGGACCTGCTGAGGTTGACTTTTCACATGCAATTAGTTCTATCTTATCAACAGAAACATCAATGTCCTCATTCGATGCAGTAAAAGAGATTTCTATTTCTCCGGCTATAACATAGTTCAATGGTGTCTCTTGATTTGCAACAGTAGTTACCTGGAACGAGTTTAATAACACTGTAGACATTTTATGAACGTTGCATTAATTATAATGCAAGACAATTTTATCTCATATTATTGTTTTTCTCGACTAAAAGAAATATTCTAATAAAAAGTGGCGACCAATATTATAATAAAACCGTGTGACCAATATCATAATAACAAAGTGTTGCTTATATGATTAATAATAACCTTCTTGGACTTATTGTCTTAAGACTGTGTTTAGTCGTTTGAATAATTTTCTTTGATTTTTTTAGAATATTTTTTCCTCAATTTTCACTAGTAACAAGCGATGTGGCTAAACAGTAATGAGTTTCCAGTGATTGTTAAGTCCGACAATTTATAGAAAGAAACAACATAATTTTATTTTGTATTTAAATACTTACTGCAATGGTTGCCTATACGTACCGTTTTTGTCTGGTTTGTGGTTTCATCTGTTAAAGTCAAAGTAATCCCCTCAATATTGTCTCCATTCACATTGATTGACACAAGTGTTGATACCTTGGTAAGTGAAATCGTTACGGTTGATGACGGTGTTACAGTTAGTTTTCGATTATCATCTGAGCTTTGAAGACCAATCAAAGTGTCAGCTGATATTATCTCATCGTCATATGTTATTGACAGACCAACTCCTGAGTCTTCCATCAAATTAAGAGATGGACATTCCTCAGGGGCAGGTGATGGTGTCGATGTCGGCTTTGAAACTGTTGGTCCTTCTGTTGGACCTGTTGATGGTGCTGTCGTTGTACTGGGTGCATTTGTAGTCGAACCTGATGGTCCTGCTACAGTTGAGGATGGTGTTCCTTCGGTTGCACCCGTCGTCGATGGTGCTGCTGTAGTAGATGGTGGTCCCCCTGTTTGACCTACTAGTGGCACTGTCGTTATACTTGGTAAACCTGTGATTCCACTTGTCGTCGGTGCCGATGTAGCTGATGAAACAGTGGTTGGACCTGCTGAGGTTGATTTTTCACATGCAATTAGTTCTATCTTATCAACAGAAACATCAATGTCCTCATTCGATGCAGTAAAAGAGATTTCTATTTCTCCGGCTATAACATAGTTCAATGGTGTCTCTTGATTTGCAACAGTAGTTACCTGGAACGAGTTTAATAACACTGTAGACATTTTATGAACGTTGCATTAATTATAATGCAAGACAATTTTATCTCATATTATTGTTTTTCTCGACTAAAAGAAATATTCTAATAAAAAGTGGCGACCAATATTAAAAAAAACACCGTGTGACCAATATCATAATAACAAAATGTTGCTTATATGATTAATAATAACCTTCTTGGACTGATTGTCTTAAGACTGTGTTTAGTCGTTTGAATAATTTGCATTGATTTTTTTAGAATATTTCTTCCTCAATTTTCACTAGTAACAAGCCATGTGGCTAAACAGTAATGAGTTTCCAGTGATATTTAAGTCCGACAATTTAAAGAAAGAAACAACATAATTTTATTTTGTATTTAAATACTTACTGCAATGGTTGCCTATACGTACCGTTTCTATCTGGTTTGTGGTTTCATCTGTAAAGGTCAAAGTAATCTCCTCAATATTGTCTCCATTCACATTGATTGACACAAGTGTTGATACCTTGGAAGGTGAAATCGTTACGGTTGATGACGGTGTTACAGTTAGTTTTCGATTATCATCTGAGCTTTGAAGACCAATCAAAGTGTCAGCTGATATTATCTCATCGTCATATGTTATTGACAGACCAACTCCTGAGTCTTCCATCAAATTAAGAGATGGACATTCCTCAGGTGCAGGTGATGGTGTCGGTGTCGCCATTGAAACTGTTGGTCCTTCTGTTGGACCTGTTGATGGTGCTGTCGTTGTACTGGGTGCACCTGTAGTCGAACCTGATGGTCCTGCTACAGTTGAGGGTGGTGTTCCTTCGGTTGCACCTGTCGTCGATGGTGCTGCTGTAGTAGATGGTGGTCCCCCTGTTTGACTTACTAGTGGCACTGTCGTTATACTTGGTAAACCTGTGATTCCACTTGTCGTCGGTGCCGATGTAGCTGATGAAACAGTGGTTGGACCTGCTGAGGTTGACTTTTCACATGCAATTAGTTCTATCTTATCAACAGAAACATCAATGTTCTCATTCGATGCAGTAAAAGAGATTTCTATTTCTCCGGCTATAACATAGTTCAATGGTGTCTCTTGATTTGCAACAGTAGTTACCTGGAACGAGTTTAATAACACTGTAGACATTTTATGAACGTTGCATTAATTATAATGCAAGACAATTTTATCTCATATTATTGTTTTTCTCGACTAAAAGAAATATTCTAATAAAAAGTGGCGACCAATATTAAACAAAAAACGTGTGACCAATATCATAATAACAAAATGTTGCTTATATGATTAATAATAACCTTCTTGGACTGATTGTCTTAAGACTGTGTTTAGTCGTTTGAATAATTTGCATTGATTTTTTTAGAATATTTCTTCCTCAATTTTCACTAGTAACAAGCCATGTGGCTAAACAGTAATGAGTTTCCAGTGATATTTAAGTCCGACAATTTACAGAAAGAAACAACATAATTTTATTTTGTATTTAAATACTTACTGCAATGGTTGCCTATACGTACCGTTTCTATCTGGTTTGTGGTTACATCTGTAAAGGTCAAAGTAATCTCCTCAATATTGTCTCCATTCACATTGATTGACACAAGTGTTGATACCTTGGTAAGTGAAATCGTTACGGTTGATGACGGTGTTACAGTTAGTTTTCGATTATCATCTGAGCTTTGAAGACCAATCAAAGTGTCAGCTGATATTATCTCATCGTCATATGTTATTGACAGACCAACTCCTGAGTCTTCCATCAAATTAAGAGATGGACATTCCTCAGGTGCAGGTGATGGTGTCGGTGTCGCCATTGAAACTGTTGGTCCTTCTGTTGGACCTGTTGATGGTGCTGTCGTTGTACTGGGTGCACCTGTAGTCGAACCTGATGGTCCTGCTACAGTTGTGGGTGGTGTTCCTTCGGTTGCACCTGTCGTCGATGGTGCTGCTGTAGTAGATGGTGGTCCCCCTGTTTGACTTACTAGTGGCACTGTCGTTATACTTGGTAAACCTGTGATTCCACTTGTCGTCGGTGCCGATGTAGCTGATGAAACAGTGGTTGGACCTGCTGAGGTTGACTTTTCACATGCAATTAGTTCTATCTTATCAACAGAAACATCAATGTCCTCATTCGATGCAGTAAAAGAGATTTCTATTTCTCCGGCTATAACATAGTTCAATGGTGTCTCTTGATTTGCAACAGTAGTTACCTGGAACGAGTTTAATAACACTGTAGACATTTTATGAACGTTGCATTAATTATAATGCAAGACAATTTTATCTCATATTATTGTTTTTCTCGACAAAAAGAAATATTCTAATAAAAAGTGGCGACCAATATTAAAAAAAAAACCGTGTGACCAATATCATAATAACAAAATGTTGCTTATATGATTAATAATAACCTTCTTGGACTGATTGTCTTAAGACTGTGTTTAGTCGTTTGAATAATTTGCATTGATTTTTTTAGAATATTTCTTCCTCAATTTTCACTAGTAACAAGCCATGTGGCTAAACAGTAATGAGTTTCCAGTGATATTTAAGTCCGACAATTTACAGAAAGAAACAACATAATTTTATTTTGTATTTAAATACTTACTGCAATGGTTGCCTATACGTACCGTTTCTATCTGGTTTGTGGTTTCATCTGTAAAGGTCAAAGTAATCTCCTCAATATTGTCTCCATTCACATTGATTGACACAAGTGTTGATACCTTGGTAAGTGAAATCGTTACGGTTGATGACGGTGTTACAGTTAGTTTTCGATTATCATCTGAGCTTTGAAGACCAATCAAAGTGTCAGCTGATATTATCTCATCGTCATATGTTATTGACAGACCAACTCCTGAGTCTTCCATCAAATTAAGAGATGGACATTCCTCAGGTGCAGGTGATGGTGTCGGTGTGGCCATTGAAACTGTTGGTCCTTCTGTTGGACCTGTTGATGGTGCTGTCGTTGTACTGGGTGCACCTGTAGTCGAACCTGATGGTCCTGCTACAGTTGAGGGTGGTGTTCCTTCGGTTGCACCTGTCGTCGATGGCGCTGCTGTAGTAGATAGTAGTCCCCCTGTTTGACTTACTAGTGGCACTGTCGTTATACTTGGTAAACCTGTGATTCCACTTGTCGTCGGTGCCGATGTAGCTGATGAAACAGTGGTTGGACCTGCTGAGGTTGACTTTTCACATGCAATTAGTTCTATCTTATCAACAGAAACATCAATGTCCTCATTCGATGCAGTAAAAGAGATTTCTATTTCTCCGGCTATAACATAGTTCAATGGTGTCTCTTGATTTGCAACAGTAGTTACCTGGAACGAGTTTAATAACACTGTAGACATTTTATGAACGTTGCATTAATTATAATGCAAGACAATTTTATCTCATATTATTGTTTTTCTCGACTAAAAGAAATATTCTAATAAAAGTGGCGACCAATATTAAAAAAAAACCGTGTGACCAATATCATAATAACAAAATGTTGCTTATATGATTAATAATAACCTTCTTGGACTGATTGTCTCAAGACTGTGTTTAGTCGTTTGAATAATTTGCATTGATTTTTTTAGAATATTTCTTCCTCAATTTTCACTAGTAACAAGCCATGTGGCTAAACAGTAATGAGTTTCAAGTGATATTTAAGTCCGACAATTTAAAGAAAGAAACAACATAATTTTATTTTGTATTTAAATACTTACTGCAATGGTTGCCTATACGTACCGTTTCTATCTGGTTTGTGGTTTCATCTGTAAAGGTCAAAGTAATCTCCTCAATATTGTCTCCATTCACATTGATTGACACAAGTGTTGATACCTTGGTAAGTGAAATCGTTACGGTTGATGACGGTGTTACAGTTAGTTTTCGATTATCATCTGAGCTTTGAAGACCAATCAAAGTGTCAGCTGATATTATCTCATCGTCATATGTTATTGACAGACCAACTCCTGAGTCTTCCATCAAATTAAGAGATGGACATTCCTCAGGTGCAGGTGATGGTGTCGGTGTGGCCATTGAAACTGTTGGTCCTTCTGTTGGACCTGTTGATGGTGCTGTCGTTGTACTGGGTGCACCTGTAGTCGAACCTGATGGTCCTGCTACAGTTGAGGGTGGTGTTCCTTCGGTTGCACCTGTCGTCGATGGCGCTGCTGTAGTAGATGGTGGTCCCCCTGTTTGACTTACTAGTGGCACTGTCGTTATACTTGGTAAACCTGTGATTCCACTTGTCGTCGGTGCCGATGTAGCTGATGAAACAGTGGTTGGACCTGCTGAGGTTGACTTTTCACATGCAATTAGTTCTATCTTATCAACAGAAACATCAATGTCCTCATTCGATGCAGTAAAAGAGATTTCTATTTCTCCGGCTATAACATAGTTCAATGGTGTCTCTTGATTTGCAACAGTAGTTACCTGGAACGAGTTTAATAACACTGTAGACATTTTATGAACGTTGCATTAATTATAATGCAAGACAATTTTATCTCATATTATTGTTTTTCTCGACTAAAAGAAATATTCTAATAAAAGTGGCGACCAATATTAAAAAAAAACCGTGTGACCAATATCATAATAACAAAATGTTGCTTATATGATTAATAATAACCTTCTTGGACTGATTGTCTTAAGACTGTGTTTAGTCGTTTGAATAATTTGCATTGATTTTTTTAGAATATTTCTTCCTCAATTTTCACTAGTAACAAGCCATGTGGCTAAACAGTAATGAGTTTCAAGTGATATTTAAGTCCGACAATTTAAAGAAAGAAACAACATAATTTTATTTTGTATTTAAATACTTACTGCAATGGTTGCCTATACGTACCGTTTCTATCTGGTTTGTGGTTTCATCTGTAAAGGTCAAAGTAATCTCCTCAATATTGTCTCCATTCACATTGATTGACACAAGTGTTGATACCTTGGTAAGTGAAATCGTTACGGTTGATGACGGTGTTACAGTTAGTTTTCGATTATCATCTGAGCTTTGAAGACCAATCAAAGTGTCAGCTGATATTATCTCATCGTCATATGTTATTGACAGACCAACTCCTGAGTCTTCCATCAAATTAAGAGATGGACATTCCTCAGGTGCAGGTGATGGTGTCGGTGTGGCCATTGAAACTTTTGGTCCTTCTGTTGGACCTGTTGATGGTGCTGTCGTTGTACTGGGTGCACCTGTAGTCGAACCTGATGGTCCTGCTACAGTTGAGGGTGGTGTTCCTTCGGTTGCACCTGTCGTCGATGGTGCTGTTGTAGTAGATGGTGGTCCCCCTGTTTGACTTACTAGTGGCACTGTCGTTATACTTGGTAAACCTATGATTCCACTTGTCGTCGGTGCCGATGTAGCTGATGAAACAGTGGTTGGACCTGCTGAGGTTGACTTTTCACATGCAATTAGTTCTATCTTATCAACAGAAACATCAATGTTCTCATTCGATGCAGTAAAAGAGATTTCTATTTCTCCGGCTATAACATAGTTCAATGGTGTCTCTTGATTTGCAACAGTAGTTACCTGGAACGAGTTTAATAACACTGTAGACATTTTATGAACGTTGCATTAATTATAATGCAAGACAATTTTATCTCATATTATTGTTTTTCTCGACTAAAAGAAATATTCTAATAAAAAGTGGCGACCAATATTAAACAAAAAACGTGTGACCAATATCATAATAACAAAATGTTGCTTATATGATTAATAATAACCTTCTTGGACTGATTGTCTTAAGACTGTGTTTAGTCGTTTGAATAATTTGCATTGATTTTTTTAGAATATTTCTTCCTCAATTTTCACTAGTAACAAGCCATGTGGCTAAACAGTAATGAGTTTCCAGTGATATTTAAGTCCGACAATTTACAGAAAGAAACAACATAATTTTATTTTGTATTTAAATACTTACTGCAATGGTTGCCTATACGTACCGTTTCTATCTGGTTTGTGGTTACATCTGTAAAGGTCAAAGTAATCTCCTCAATATTGTCTCCATTCACATTGATTGACACAAGTGTTGATACCTTGGTAAGTGAAATCGTTACGGTTGATGACGGTGTTACAGTTAGTTTTCGATTATCATCTGAGCTTTGAAGACCAATCAAAGTGTCAGCTGATATTATCTCATCGTCATATGTTATTGACAGACCAACTCCTGAGTCTTCCATCAAATTAAGAGATGGACATTCCTCAGGTGCAGGTGATGGTGTCGGTGTCGCCATTGAAACTGTTGGTCCTTCTGTTGGACCTGTTGATGGTGCTGTCGTTGTACTGGGTGCACCTGTAGTCGAACCTGATGGTCCTGCTACAGTTGTGGGTGGTGTTCCTTCGGTTGCACCTGTCGTCGATGGTGCTGCTGTAGTAGATGGTGGTCCCCCTGTTTGACTTACTAGTGGCACTGTCGTTATACTTGGTAAACCTGTGATTCCACTTGTCGTCGGTGCCGATGTAGCTGATGAAACAGTGGTTGGACCTGCTGAGGTTGACTTTTCACATGCAATTAGTTCTATCTTATCAACAGAAACATCAATGTCCTCATTCGATGCAGTAAAAGAGATTTCTATTTCTCCGGCTATAACATAGTTCAATGGTGTCTCTTGATTTGCAACAGTAGTTACCTGGAACGAGTTTAATAACACTGTAGACATTTTATGAACGTTGCATTAATTATAATGCAAGACAATTTTATCTCATATTATTGTTTTTCTCGACTAAAAGAAATATTCTAATAAAAAGTGGCGACCAATATTAAAAAAAAACCGTGTGACCAATATCATAATAACAAAATGTTGCTTATATGATTAATAATAACCTTCTTGGACTGATTGTCTTAAGACTGTGTTTAGTCGTTTGAATAATTTGCATTGATTTTTTTAGAATATTTCTTCCTCAATTTTCACTAGTAACAAGCCATGTGGCTAAACAGTAATGAGTTTCCAGTGATATTTAAGTCCGACAATTTACAGAAAGAAACAACATAATTTTATTTTGTATTTAAATACTTACTGCAATGGTTGCCTATACGTACCGTTTCTATCTGGTTTGTGGTTTCATCTGTAAAGGTCAAAGTAATCTCCTCAATATTGTCTCCATTCACATTGATTGACACAAGTGTTGATACCTTGGTAAGTGAAATCGTTACGGTTGATGACGGTGTTACAGTTAGTTTTCGATTATCATCTGAGCTTTGAAGACCAATCAAAGTGTCAGCTGATATTATCTCATCGTCATATGTTATTGACAGACCAACTCCTGAGTCTTCCATCAAATTAAGAGATGGACATTCCTCAGGTGCAGGTGATGGTGTCGGTGTGGCCATTGAAACTGTTGGTCCTTCTGTTGGACCTGTTGATGGTGCTGTCGTTGTACTGGGTGCACCTGTAGTCGAACCTGATGGTCCTGCTACAGTTGAGGGTGGTGTTCCTTCGGTTGCACCTGTCGTCGATGGCGCTGCTGTAGTAGATGGTGGTCCCCCTGTTTGACTTACTAGTGGCACTGTCGTTATACTTGGTAAACCTGTGATTCCACTTGTCGTCGGTGCCGATGTAGCTGATGAAACAGTGGTTGGACCTGCTGAGGTTGACTTTTCACATGCAATTAGTTCTATCTTATCAACAGAAACATCAATGTCCTCATTCGATGCAGTAAAAGAGATTTCTATTTCTCCGGCTATAACATAGTTCAATGGTGTCTCTTGATTTGCAACAGTAGTTACCTGGAACGAGTTTAATAACACTGTAGACATTTTATGAACGTTGCATTAATTATAATGCAAGACAATTTTATCTCATATTATTGTTTTTCTCGACTAAAAGAAATATTCTAATAAAAAGTGGCGACCAATATTAAAAAAAAACCGTATGACCAATATCATAATAACAAAATGTTGCTTATATGATTAATAATAACCTTCTTGGACGGATTGTCTTAAGACTGTGTTTAGTCGTTTGAATAATTTGCATTGATATTTTTAGAATATTTCTTCCTCAATTTTCACTAGTAACAAGCCATGTGGCTAAACAGTAATGAGTTTCCAGTGATATTTAAGTCCGACAATTTACAGAAAGAAACAACATAATTTTATTTTGTATTTAAATACTTACTGCAATGGTTGCCTATACGTACCGTTTCTATCTGGTTTGTGGTTTCATCTGTAAAGGTCAAAGTAATCTCCTCAATATTGTCTCCATTCACATTGATTGACACAAGTGTTGATACCTTGGTAAGTGAAATCGTTACGGTTGATGACGGTGTTACAGTTAGTTTTCGATTATCATCTGAGCTTTGAAGACCAATCAAAGTGTCAGCTGATATTATCTCATCGTCATATGTTATTGACAGACCAACTCCTGAGTCTTCCATCAAATTAAGAGATGGACATTCCTCAGGTGCAGGTGATGGTGTCGGTGTGGCCATTGAAACTGTTGGTCCTTCTGTTGGACCTGTTGATGGTGCTGTCGTTGTACTGGGTGCACCTGTAGTCGAACCTGATGGTCCTGCTACAGTTGAGGGTGGTGTTCCTTCGGTTGCACCTGTCGTCGATGGCGCTGCTGTAGTAGATGGTGGTCCCCCTGTTTGACTTACTAGTGGCACTGTCGTTATACTTGGTAAACCTGTGATTCCACTTGTCGTCGGTGCCGATGTAGCTGATGAAACAGTGGTTGGACCTGCTGAGGTTGACTTTTCACATGCAATTAGTTCTATCTTATCAACAGAAACATCAATGTCCTCATTCGATGCAGTAAAAGAGATTTCTATTTCTCCGGCTATAACATAGTTCAATGGTGTCTCTTGATTTGCAACAGTAGTTACCTGGAACGAGTTTAATAACACTGTAGACATTTTATGAACGTTGCATTAATTATAATGCAAGACAATTTTATCTCATATTATTGTTTTTCTCGACTAAAAGAAATATTCTAATAAAAGTGGCGACCAATATTAAAAAAAAACCGTGTGACCAATATCATAATAACAAAATGTTGCTTATATGATTAATAATAACCTTCTTGGACTGATTGTCTTAAGACTGTGTTTAGTCGTTTGAATAATTTGCATTGATTTGTTTAGAATATTTCTTCCTCAATTTTCACTAGTAACAAGCCATGTGGCTAAACAGTAATGAGTTTCAAGTGATATTTAAGTCCGACAATTTACAGAAAGAAACAACATAGTTTTATTTTGTATTTAAATACTTACTGCAATGGTTGCCTATACGTACCGTTTCTATCTGGTTTGTGGTTTCATCTGTAAAGGTCAAAGTAATCTCCTCAATATTGTCTCCATTCACATTGATTGACACAAGTGTTGATACCTTGGTAAGTGAAATCGTTACGGTTGATGACGGTGTTACAGTTAGTTTTCGATTATCATCTGAGCTTTGAAGACCAATCAAAGTGTCAGCTGATATTATCTCATCGTCATATGTTATTGACAGACCAACTCCTGAGTCTTCCATCAAATTAAGAGATGGACATTCCTCAGGTGCAGGTGATGGTGTCGGTGTCGCCATTGAAACTGTTGGTCCTTCTGTTGGACCTGTTGATGGTGCTGTCGTTGTACTGGGTGCACCTGTAGTCAAACCTGATGGTCCTGCTACAGTTGAGGGTGGTGTTCCTTCGGTTGCACCTGTCGTCGACGGTGCTGCTGTAGTAGATGGTGGTCCCCCTGTTTGACTTACTAGTGGCACTGTCGTTATACTTGGTAAACCTGTGATTCCACTTGTCGTCGGTGCCGATGTAGCTGATGAAACAGTGGTTGGACCTGCTGAGGTTGACTTTTCACATGCAATTAGTTCTATCTTATCAACAGAAACATCAATGTCCTCATTCGATGCAGTAAAAGAGATTTCTATTTCTCCGGCTATAACATAGTTCAATGGTGTCTCTTGATTTGCAACAGTAGTTACCTGGAACGAGTTTAATAACACTGTAGACATTTTATGAACGTTGCATTAATTATAATGCAAGACAATTTTATCTCATATTATTGTTTTTCTCGACTAAAAGAAATATTCTAATAAAAAGTGGCGACCAATATTAAAAAAAAACCGTGTGACCAATATCATAATAACAAAATGTTGCTTATATGATTAATAATAACCTTCTTGGACTGATTGTCTTAAGACTGTGTTTAGTCGTTTGAATAATTTGCATTGATTTTTTTAGAATATTTTTTCCTCAATTTTCACTAGTAACAAGCGATGTGGCTAAACAGTAATGAGTTTCCAGTGATTGTTAAGTCCGACAATTTACAGAAAGAAACAACATAATTTTATTTTGTTTTTAAATACTTACTGCAATGGTTGCCTATACGTACCGTTTTTTTCTGGTTTATGGTTTCATCTGTAAAAGTCAAAGTAATCTCCTCAATATTGTCTCCATTCACATTGATTGACACAAGTGTTGATACCTTGGTAAGTGAAATCGTTACGGTTGATGACGGTGTTACAGTTAGTTTTCGATTATCATCTGAGCTTTGAAGACCAATCAAAGTGTCAGCTGATATTATCTCATCGTCATATGTTATTGACAGACCAACTCCTGAGTCTTCCATCAAATTAAGAGATGGACATTCCTCAAGTGCAGGTGATGGTGTCGGTGTGGCCATTGAAACTGTTGGTCCTTCTGTTGGACCTGTTGATGGTGCTGTCGTTGTACTGGGTGCACCTGTAGTCGAACCTGATGGTCCTGCTACAGTTGAGGGTGGTGTTCCTTCGGTTGCACCTGTCGTCGATGGCGCTGCTGTAGTAGATGGTGGTCCCCCTGTTTGACTTACTAGTGGCACTGTCGTTATACTTGGTAAACCTGTGATTCCACTTGTCGTCGGTGCCGATGTAGCTGATGAAACAGTGGTTGGACCTGCTGAGGTTGACTTTTCACATGCAATTAGTTCTATCTTATCAACAGAAACATCAATGTCCTCATTCGATGCAGTAAAAGAGATTTCTATTTCTCCGGCTATAACATAGTTCAATGGTGTCTCTTGATTTGCAACAGTAGTTACCTGGAACGAGTTTAATAACACTGTAGACATTTTATGAACGTTGCATTAATTATAATGCAAGACAATTTTATCTCATATTATTGTTTTTCTCGACTAAAAGAAATATTCTAATAAAAAGTGGCGACCAATATTAAAAAAAACCGTGTGACCAATATCATAATAACAAAATGTTGCTTATATGATTAATAATAACCTTCTTGGACTGATTGTCTTAAGACTGTGTTTAGTCGTTTGAATAATTTGCATTGATTTTTTTAGAATATTTCTTCCTCAATTTTCACTAGTAACAAGCCATGTGGCTAAACAGTAATGAGTTTCCAGTGATATTTAAGTCCGACAATTTACAGAAAGAAACAACATAATTTTATTTTGTATTTAAATACTTACTGCAATGGTTGCCTATACGTACCGTTTCTATCTGGTTTGTGGTTTCATCTGTAAAGGTCAAAGTAATCTCCTCAATATTGTCTCCATTCACATTGATTGACACAAGTGTTGATACCTTGGTAAGTGAAATCGTTACGGTTGATGACGGTGTTACAGTTAGTTTTCGATTATCATCTGAGCTTTGAAGACCAATCAAAGTGTCAGCTGATATTATCTCATCGTCATATGTTATTGACAGACCAACTCCTGAGTCTTCCATCAAATTAAGAGATGGACATTCCTCAGGTGCAGGTGATGGTGTCGGTGTCGCCATTGAAACTGTTGGTCCTTCTGTTGGACCTGTTGATGGTGCTGTCGTTGTACTGGGTGCACCTGTAGTCGAACCTGATGGTCCTGCTACAGTTGAGGGTGGTGTTCCTTCGGTTGCACCTGTCGTCGATGGCGCTGCTGTAGTAGATGGTGGTCCCCCTGTTTGACTTACTAGTGGCACTGTCGTTATACTTGGTAAACCTGTGATTCCACTTGTCGTCGGTGCCGATGTAGCTGATGAAACAGTGGTTGGACCTGCTGAGGTTGACTTTTCACATGCAATTAGTTCTATCTTATCAACAGAAACATCAATGTCCTCATTCGATGCAGTAAAAGAGATTTCTATTTCTCCGGCTATAACATAGTTCAATGGTGTCTCTTGATTTGCAACAGTAGTTACCTGGAACGAGTTTAATAACACTGTAGACATTTTATGAACGTTGCATTAATTATAATGCAAGACAATTTTATCTCATATTATTGTTTTTCTCGACTAAAAGAAATATTCTAATAAAAAGTGGCGACCAATATTAAACAAAAAACGTGTGACCAATATCATAATAACAAAATGTTGCTTATATGATTAATAATAACCTTCTTGGACTGATTGTCTTAAGACTGTGTTTAGTCGTTTGAATAATTTGCATTGATTTTTTTAGAATATTTCTTCCTCAATTTTCACTAGTAACAAGCCATGTGGCTAAACAGTAATGAGTTTTCAGTGATATTTAAGTCCGACAATTTACAGAAAGAAACAACATAATTTTATTTTGTATTTAAATACTTACTGCAATGGTTGCCTATACGTACCGTTTCTATCTGGTTTGTGGTTTCGTCTGTAAAGGTCAAAGTAATCTTCTCAATATTGTCTCCATTCGCATTGATTGACACAAGTGTTGATACCTTGGTAAGTGAAATCGTTACGGTTGATGACGGTGTTACAGTTAGTTTTCGATTATCATCTGAGCTTTGAAGACCAATCAAAGTGTCAGCTGATATTATCTCATCGTCATATGTTATTGACAGACCAACTCCTGAGTCTTCCATCAAATTAAGAGATGGACATTCCTCAGGTGCAGGTGATGGTGTCGGTGTCGCCATTGAAACTGTTGGTCCTTCTGTTGGACCTGTTGATGGTGCTGTCGTTGTACTGGGTGCACCTGTAGTCGAACCTGATGGTCCTGCTACAGTTGAGGGTGGTGTTCCTTCGGTTGCACCTGTCGTCGATGGCGCTGCTGTAGTAGATGGTGGTCCCCCTGTTTGACTTACTAGTGGCACTGTCGTTATACTTGGTAAACCTGTGATTCCACTTGTCGTCGGTGCCGATGTAGCTGATGAAACAGTGGTTGGACCTGCTGAGGTTGACTTTTCACATGCAATTAGTTCTATCTTATCAACAGAAACATCAATGTCCTCATTCGATGCAGTAAAAGAGATTTCCATTTCTCCGGCTATAACATAGTTCAATGGTGTCTCTTGATTTGCAACAGTAGTTACCTGGAACGAGTTTAATAACACTGTAGACATTTTATGAACGTTGCATTAATTATAATGCAAGACAATTTTATCTCATATTATTGTTTTTCTCGACTAAAAGAAATATTCTAATAAAAAGTGGCGACCAATATTAAAAAAAAACCGTGTGACCAATATCATAATAACAAAATGTTGCTTATATGATTAATAATAACCTTCTTGGACTGATTGTCTTAAGACTGTATTTAGTCGTTTGAATAATTTGCATTGATTTTTTTAGAATATTTCTTCCTCAATTTTCACTAGTAACAAGCCATGTGGCTAAACAGTAATGAGTTTCCAGTGATATTTAAGTCCGACAATTTACAGAAAGAAACAACATAATTTTATTTTGTATTTAAATACTTACTGCAATGGTTGCCTATACGTACCGTTTCTATCTGGTTTGTGGTTTCATCTGTAAAGGTCAAAGTAATCTCCTCAATATTGTCTCCATTCACATTGATTGACACAAGTGTTGATACCTTGGTAAGTGAAATCGTTACGGTTGATGACGGTGTTACAGTTAGTTTTCGATTATCATCTGAGCTTTGAAGACCAATCAAAGTGTCAGCTGATATTATCTCATCGTCATATGTTATTGACAGACCAACTCCTGAGTCTTCCATCAAATTAAGAGATGGACATTCCTCAGGTGCAGGTGATGGTGTCGGTGTGGCCATTGAAACTGTTGGTCCTTCTGTTGGACCTGTTGATGGTGCTGTCGTTGTACTGGGTGCACCTGTAGTCGAACCTGATGGTCCTGCTACAGTTGAGGGTGGTGTTCCTTCGGTTGCACCTGTCGTCGATGGTGCTGCTGTAGTAGATGGTGGTCCCCCTGTTTGACTTACTAGTGGCACTGTCGTTATACTTGGTAAACCTGTGATTCCACTTGTCGTCGGTGCCGATGTAGCTGATGAAACAGTGGTTGGACCTGCTGAGGTTGACTTTTCACATGCAATTAGTTCTATCTTATCAACAGAAACATCAATGTTCTCATTCGATGCAGTAAAAGAGATTTCTATTTCTCCGGCTATAACATAGTTCAATGGTGTCTCTTGATTTGCAACAGTAGTTACCTGGAACGAGTTTAATAACACTGTAGACATTTTATGAACGTTGCATTAATTATAATGCAAGACAATTTTATCTCATATTATTGTTTTTCTCGACTAAAAGAAATATTCTAATAAAAAGTGGCGACCAATATTAAACAAAAAACGTGTGACCAATATCATAATAACAAAATGTTGCTTATATGATTAATAATAACCTTCTTGGACTGATTGTCTTAAGACTGTGTTTAGTCGTTTGAATAATTTGCATTGATTTTATTAGAATATTTCTTCCTCAATTTTCACTAGTAACAAGCCATGTGGCTAAACAGTAATGAGTTTTCAGTGATATTTAAGTCCGACAATTTACAGAAAGAAACAACATAATTTTATTTTGTATTTAAATACTTACTGCAATGGTTGCCTATACGTACCGTTTCTATCTGGTTTGTGGTTACATCTGTAAAGGTCAAAGTAATCTCCTCAATATTGTCTCCATTCACATTGATTGACACAAGTGTTGATACCTTGGTAAGTGAAATCGTTACGGTTGATGACGGTGTTACAGTTAGTTTTCGATTATCATCTGAGCTTTGAAGACCAATCAAAGTGTCAGCTGATATTATCTCATCGTCATATGTTATTGACAGACCAACTCCTGAGTCTTCCATCAAATTAAGAGATGGACAATTCTCAGGTGCAGGTGATGGTGTCGGTGTCGCCATTGAAACTGTTGGTCCTTCTGTTGGACCTGTTGATGGTGCTGTCGTTGTACTGGGTGCACCTGTAGTCGAACCTGATGGTCCTGCTACAGTTGAGGGTGGTGTTCCTTCGGTTGCACCTGTCGTCGATGGTGCTGCTGTAGTAGATGGTGGTCCCCCTGTTTGACTTACTAGTGGCACTGTCGTTATACTTGGTAAACCTGTGATTCCACTTGTCGTCGGTGCCGATGTAGCTGATGAAACAGTGGTTGGACCTGCTGAGGTTGACTTTTCACATGCAATTAGTTCTATCTTATCAACAGAAACATCAATGTCCTCATTCGATGCAGTAAAAGAGATTTCTATTTCTCCGGCTATAACATAGTTCAATGGTGTCTCTTGATTTGCAACAGTAGTTACCTGGAACGAGTTTAATAACACTGTAGACATTTTATGAACGTTGCATTAATTATAATGCAAGACAATTTTATCTCATATTATTGTTTTTCTCGACTAAAAGAAATATTCTAATAAAAAGTGGCGACCAATATTAAAAAAAAACCGTGTGACCAATATCATAATAACAAAATGTTGCTTATATGATTAATAATAACCTTCTTGGACTGATTGTCTTAAGACTGTGTTTAGTCGTTTGAATAATTTGCATTGATTTTTTTAGAATATTTCTTCCTCAATTTTCACTAGTAACAAGCCATGTGGCTAAACAGTAATGAGTTTCCAGTGATATTTAAGTCCGACAATTTAAAGAAAGAAACAACATAATTTTATTTTGTATTTAAATACTTACTGCAATGGTTGCCTATACGTACCGTTTCTATCTGGTTTGTGGTTTCGTCTGTAAAGGTCAAAGTAATCTTCTCAATATTGTCTCCATTCGCATTGATTGACACAAGTGTTGATACCTTGGTAAGTGAAATCGTTACGGTTGATGACGGTGTTACAGTTAGTTTTCGATTATCATCTGAGCTTTGAAGACCAATCAAAGTGTCAGCTGATATTATCTCATCGTCATATGTTATTGACAGACCAACTCCTGAGTCTTCCATCAAATTAAGAGATGGACATTCCTCAGGTGCAGGTGATGGTGTCGGTGTCGCCATTGAAACTGTTGGTCCTTCTGTTGGACCTGTTGATGGTGCTGTCGTTGTACTGGGTGCACCTGTAGTCGAACCTGATGGTCCTGCTACAGTTGAGGGTGGTGTTCCTTCGGTTGCACCTGTCGTCGATGGTGCTGCTGTAGTAGATGGTGGTCCCCCTGTTTGACTTACTAGTGGCACTGTCGTTATACTTGGTAAACCTGTGATTCCACTTGTCGTCGGTGCCGATGTAGCTGATGAAACAGTGGTTGGACCTGCTGAGGATGACTTTTCACATGCAATTAGTTCTATCTTATCAACAGAAACATCAATGTCCTCATTCGATGCAGTAAAAGAGATTTCTATTTCTCCGGCTATAACATAGTTCAATGGTGTCTCTTGATTTGCAACAGTAGTTACCTGGAACAAGTTTAATAACACTGTAGACATTTTATGAACGTTGCATTAATTATAATGCAAGACAATTTTATCTCATATTATTGTTTTTCTCGACTAAAAGAAATATTCTAATAAAAAGTGGCGACCAATATTAAAAAAAACCGTGTGACCAATATCATAATAACAAAATGTTGCTTATATGATTAATAATAACCTTCTTGGACTGATTGTCTTAAGACTGTGTTTAGTCGTTTGAATAATTTGCATTGATTTTTTTAGAATATTTCTTCCTCAATTTTCACTAGTAACAAGCCATGTGGCTAAACAGTAATGAGTTTCCAGTGATATTTAAGTCCGACAATTTACAGAAAGAAACAACATAATTTTATTTTGTATTTAAACACTTACTGCAATGGTTGCCTATACGTACCGTTTCTATCTGGTTTGTGGTTTCGTCTGTAAAGGTCAAAGTAATTTTCTCAATATTGTCTCCATTCGCATTGATTGACACAAGTGTTGATACCTTGGTAAGTGAAATCGTTACGGTTGATGACGGTGTTACAGTTAGTTTTCGATTATCATCTGAGCTTTGAAGACCAATCAAAGTGTCAGCTGATATTATCTCATCGTCATATGTTATTGACAGACCAACTCCTGAGTCTTCCATCAAATTAAGAGATGGACATTCCTCAGGTGCAGGTGATGGTGTCGGTGTCGCCATTGAAACTGTTGGTCCTTCTGTTGGACCTGTTGATGGTGCTGTCGTTGTACTGGGTGCACCTGTAGTCGAACCTGATGGTCCTGCTACAGTTGAGGGTGGTGTTCCTTCGGTTGCACCTGTCGTCGATGGTGCTGCTGTAGTAGATGGTGGTCCCCCTGTTTGACTTACTAGTGGCACTGTCGTTATACTTGGTAAACCTGTGATTCCACTTGTCGTCGATGCCGATGTAGCTGATGAAACAGTGGTTGGACCTGCTGAGGTTGACTTTTCACATGCAATTAGTTCTATCTTATCAACAGAAACATCAATGTCCTCATTCGATGCAGTAAAAGAGATTTCTATTTCTCCGGCTATAACATAGTTCAATGGTGTCTCTTGATTTGCAACAGTAGTTACCTGGAACGAGTTTAATAACACTGTAGACATTTTATGAACGTTGCATTAATTATAATGCAAGACAATTTTATCTCATATTATTGTTTTTCTCGACTAAAAGAAATATTCTAATAAAAAGTGGCGACCAATATTAAAAAAAAACCGTGTGACCAATATCATAATAACAAAATGTTGCTTATATGATTAATAATAACCTTCTTGGACTGATTGTCTTAAGACTGTGTTTAGTCGTTTGAATAATTTGCATTGATATTTTTTAGAATATTTCTTCCTCAATTTTCACTAGTAACAAGCCATGTGGCTAAACAGTAATGAGTTTCCAGTGATATTTAAGTCCGACAATTTACAGAAAGAAACAACATAGTTTTATTTTGTATTTAAATACTTACTGCAATGGTTGCCTATACGTACCGTTTCTATCTGGTTTGTGGTTTCGTCTGTAAAGGTCAAAGTAATCTCCCCAATATTGTCTCCATTCACATTGATTGACACAAGTGTTGATACCTTGGTAAGTGAAATCGTTACGGTTGATGACGGTGTTACAGTTAGTTTTCGATTATCATCTGAGCTTTGAAGACCAATCAAAGTGTCAGCTGATATTATCTCATCGTCATATGTTATTGACAGACCAACTCCTGAGTCTTCCATCAAATTAAGAGATGGACATTCCTCAGGTGCAGGTGATGGTGTCGGTGTCGCCATTGAAACTGTTGGTCCTTCTGTTGGACCTGTTGATGGTGCTGTCGTTGTACTGGGTGCACCTGTAGTCGAACCTGATGGTCCTGCTACAGTTGAGGGTGGTGTTCCTTCGGTTGCACCTGTCGTCGATGGTGCTGCTGTAGTAGATGGTGGTCCCCCTGTTTGACTTACTAGTGGCACTGTCGTTATACTTGGTAAACCTGTGATTCCACTTGTCGTCGGTGCCGATGTAGCTGATGAAACAGTGGTTGGACCTGCTGAGGTTGACTTTTCACATGCAATTAGTTCTATCTTATCAACAGAAACATCTATGTCCGCATTCGATGCAGTAAAAGAGATTTCTATTTCTCCGGCTATAACATAGTTCAATGGTGTCTCTTGATTTGCAACAGTAGTTACCTGGAACGAGTTTAATAACACTGTAGACATTTTATGAACGTTGCATTAATTATAATGCAAGACAATTTTATCTCATATTATTGTTTTTCTCGACTAAAAGAAATATTCTAATAAAAAAAGGCGACCAATATTAAAAAAAAACCGTGTGACCAATATCATAATAACAAAATGTTGCTTATATGATTAATAATAACCTTCTTGGACTGATTGTCTTAAGACTGTGTTTAGTCGTTTGAATAATTTGCATTGATATTTTTTAGAATATTTCTTCCTCAATTTTCACTAGTAACAAGCCATGTGGCTAAACAGTAATGAGTTTCCAGTGATATTTAAGTCCGACAATTTACAGAAAGAAACAACATAGTTTTATTTTGTATTTAAATACTTACTGCAATGGTTGCCTATACGTACCGTTTCTATCTGGTTTGTGGTTTCGTCTGTAAAGGTCAAAGTAATCTCCTCAATATTGTCTCCATTCACATTGATTGACACAAGTGTTGATACCTTGGTAAGTGAAATCGTTACGGTTGATGACGGTGTTACAGTTAGTTTTCGATTATCATCTGAGCTTTGAAGACCAATCAAAGTGTCAGCTGATATTATCTCATCGTCATATGTTATTGACAGACCAACTCCTGAGTCTTCCATCAAATTAAGAGATGGACATTCCTCAGGTGCAGGTGATGGTGTCGGTACCGCCATTGAAACTGATGGTCCTTCTGTTGGACCAGTCAATGGTGTTGTCGTTGTCCTGATTGCACCTGTAGTCGAACCTGATGGTCCTGCTACAGTTGAGGATGGTGTTCCTTCGGTTGAACCTGTCGTCGATGGTGCTGCTGTAGTAGATGGTGGTCCACCTGTTTGACTTACTAGTGGCACTGTCGTTATACTTGGTAAACCTGTGATTCCACTTGTCGTCGGTGCCGATGTAGCTGATGAAACAGTGGTTGGACCTGCTGAGGTTGACTTTTCACATGCAATTAGTTCTATCTTATCAACAGAAACATCAATGTTCTCATTCGATGCAGTAAAAGAGATTTCTATTTCTCCGGCTATAACATAGTTCAATGGTGTGTCTTGATTTGCAACAGTATTTACCTGGAATTAGTTTAATAACACTGCAGACATTTTATCTACGTAGCATTATTTATAATGGAAGACAATTTTTTTCATATTGTTGTTTTTCTCGCCTAAAATAAATATGCTAATACAAAGTGCCGATCAATATTATAATAAATCCGTGTGGCCAATTTCATAATAAAACATTGTTGCTAATATGATTAATTATAACCTTCTTGGACTAACTTTCTTAAGGTTGTTTTTAGTCGTTTGGATATTTTATTGATTTTTTGTATATTTCTTCCTCAATTTTTAATAGTAACAAGCCATGTGACTAAACAGTAATGAGTTTCCAGTGGTGGTTAAGTCCGAATATTTACAGAGAGAAACAACGTAATTTAATTTTGTATTCAAATACTTACTGCAATGGTTGCCTATACGTACCGTTTCTATCTGGTTTGTGGTTTCGTCTGTAAAGGTCAAAGTAATCTCCTCAATATTGTCTCCATTCACATTGATTGACACAAGTGTTGATACCTTGGTAAGTGAAATCGTAACGGTCGATGACGGTGTTACAGTTAGTTTTCGATTATCATCTGATCTTTGAAGACCAATCAAAGTGTCAGCTGATATTATCTCATCGTCATATGTTATTGACAGACCAACTCCTGAGTCTTCCATCAAATTAAGAGATGGACATTCCTCAGGTGCAGGTGATGGTGTCGCCATTGAAACTGTTGGTCCTTCTGTTGGACCTGTTGATGGTGCTGTCGTTGTACTGGGTGCACCTGTAGTCGAACCTGATGGTCCTGCTACAGTTGAGAATGGTGTTCCTTCGGTTGTACCTGTCGTCGATGGTGCTGCTGTAGTAGATGGTGGTCCCCCTGTTTGACTTACTAGTGGCACTGTCGTTATACTTGGTAAACCTGTGATTCCACTTGTCGTCGGTGCCGATGTAGCTGATGAAACAGTGGTTGGACCTGCTGAGGTTGACTTTTCACATGCAATTAGTTCTATCTTATCAACAGAAACATCAATGTCCTCATTCGATGCAGTAAAAGAGATTTCTATTTCTCCGGCTATAACATAGTTCAATGGTGTCTCTTGATTTGCAACAGTAGTTACCTGGAACGAGTTTAATAACACTGTAGACATTTTATGAACGTTGCATTAATTATAATGCAAGACAATTTTATCTCATATTATTGTTTTTCTCGACTAAAAGAAATATTCTAATAAAAAGTGGCGACCAATATTAAAAAAAAACGTGTGACCAATATCATAATAACAAAATGTTGCTTATATGATTAATAATAACCTTCTTGGACTGATTGTCTTAAGACTGTGTTTAGTCGTTTGAATAATTTGCATTGATTTTTTTAGAATATTTCTTCCTCAATTTTCACTGATAACAAGCCATGTGGCTAAACAGTAATGAGTTTCCAGTGATATTTAAGTCCGACAATTTACAGAAAGAAACAACATAATTTTATTTTGTATTTAAATACTTACTGCAATGGTTGCCTATACGTACCGTTTCTATCTGGTTTGTGGTTTCGTCTGTAAAGGTCAAAGTAATCTCCTCAATATTGTCTCCATTCACATTGATTGACACAAGTGTTGATACCTTGGTAAGTGAAATCGTTACGGTTGATGACGGTGTTACAGTTAGTTTTCGATTATCATCTGAGCTTTGAAGACCAATCAAAGTGTCAGCTGATATTATCTCATCGTCATATGTTATTGACAAACCAACTCCTGAGTCTTCCATCAAATTAAGAGATGGACATTCCTCAGGTGCAGGTGATTGTGTCGGTGTCGCCATTGAAACTGTTGGTCCTTCTGTTGGACCTGTTGATGGTGCTGTCGTTGTACTGGGTGCACCTGTAGTCAAACCTGATGGTCCTGCTACAGTTGAGGATGGTGTTCCTACGGTTGCACCTGTCGTCGATGGTGCTGCTGTAGTAGATGGTTGACCCCCTGTTTGACTTACTAGTGGCACTGTCGTTATACTTGGTAAACCTGTGATTTCACTTGTCGTCGGTGCCGATGTAGCTGATGAAACAGTGGTTGGACCTGCTGAGGTTGACTTTTCACATGCAATTAGTTCTATCTTATCAACAGAAACATCAATGTCCTCATTCGATGCAGTAAAAGAGATTTCTATTTCTCCGGCTATAACATAGTTCAATGGTGTCTCTTGATTTGCAACAGTAGTTACCTGGAACGAGTTTAATAACACTGTAGACATTTTATGAACGTTGCATTAATTATAATGCAAGACAATTTTATCTCATATTATTGTTTTTCTCGACTAAAAGAAATATTCTAATAAAAAGTGGCGACCAATATTAAAAAAAAAACCGTGTGACCAATATCATAATAACAAAATGTTGCTTATATGATTAATAATAACCTTCTTGGACTGATTGTCTTAAGACTGTGTTTAGTCGTTTGAATAATTTGCATTGATTTTTTTAGAATATTTCTTCCTCAATTTTCACTAGTAACAAGCCATGTGGATAAACAGTAATGAGTTTCCAGTGATATTTAAGTCCGACAATTTACAGAAAGAAACAACATAATTTTATTTTGTATTTAAATACTTACTGCAATGGTTGCCTATACGTACCGTTTCTATCTGGTTTGTGGTTTCGTCTGTAAAGGTCAAAGTAATCTCCTCAATATTGTCTCCATTCACATTGATTGACACAAGTGTTGATACCTTGGTAAGTGAAATCGTTACGGTTGATGACGGTGTTACAGTTAGTTTTCGATTATCATCTGAGCTTTGAAGACCAATCAAAGTGTCAGCTGATATTATCTCATCGTCATATGTTATTGACAGACCAACTCCTGAGTCTTCCATCAAATTAAGAGATGGACATTCCTCAGGTGCAGGTGATTGTGTCGGTGTCGCCATTGAAACTGTTGGTCCTTCTGTTGGACCTGTTGATGGTGCTGTCGTTGTACTGGGTGCACCTGTAGTCAAACCTGATGGTCCTGCTACAGTTGAGGATGGTGTTCCTACGGTTGCACCTGTCGTCGATGGTGCTGCTGTAGTAGATGGTGGTCCCCCTGTTTGACTTACTAGTGGCACTGTCGTTATACTTGGTAAACCTGTGATTTCACTTGTCGTCGGTGCCGATGTAGCTGATGAAACAGTGGTTGGACCTGCTGAGGTTGACTTTTCACATGCAATTAGTTCTATCTTATCAACAGAAACATCAATGTCCTCATTCGATGCAGTAAAAGAGATTTCTATTTCTCCGGCTATAACATAGTTCAATGGTGTCTCTTGATTTGCAACAGTAGTTACCTGGAACGAGTTTAATAACACTGTAGACATTTTATGAACGTTGCATTAATTATAATGCAAGACAATTTTATCTCATATTATTGTTTTTCTCGACTAAAAGAAATATTCTAATAAAAAGTGGCGACCAATATTAAAAAAAACCGTGTGACCAATATCATAATAACAAAATGTTGCTTATATGATTAATAATAACCTTCTTGGACTGATTGTCTTAAGACTGTGTTTAGTCGTTTGAATAATTTGCATTGATTTTTTTAGAATATTTCTTCCTCAATTTTCACTAGTAACAAGCCATGTGGCTAAACAGTAATGAGTTTCCAGTGATATTTAAGTCCGACAATTTACAGAAAGAAACAACATAATTTTATTTTGTATTTAAATACTTACTGCAATGGTTGCCTATACGTACCGTTTCTATCTGGTTTGTGGTTTCATCTGTAAAGGTCAAAGTAATCTCCTCAATATTGTCTCCATTTACATTGATTGACACAAGTGTTGATACCTTGGTAAGTGAAATCGTTACGGTTGATGACGGTGTTACAGTTAGTTTTCGATTATCATCTGAGCTTTGAAGACCAATCAAAGTGTCAGCTGATATTATCTCATCGTCATATGTTATTGACAGACCAACTCCTGAGTCTTCCATCAAATTAAGAGATGGACATTCCTCAGGTGCAGGTGATGGTGTCGGTACCGCCATTGAAACTGATGGTTCTTCTATTGGACCAGTCAATGGTGTTGTCGTTGTCCTGATTGCACCTGTAGTCGAACCTGATGGTCCTGCTACAGTTGAGGATGGTGTTCCTTCGGTTGAACCTGTCGTCGATGGTGCTGCTGTAGTAGATGGTGGTCCCCCTGTTTGACTTACTAGTGGCACTGTCGTTATACTTGGTAAACCTGTGATTCCACTTGTCTTCGGTGCCGATGTAGCTGATGAAACAGTGGTTGGACCTGCTGAGGTTGACTTTTCACATGCAATTAGTTCTATCTTATCAACAGAAACATCAATGTTCTCATTCGATGCAGTAAAAGAGATTTCTATTTCTCCGGCTATAACATAGTTCAATGGTGTGTCTTGATTTGCAACAGTATTTACCTGGAATTAGTTTAATAACACTGCAGACATTTTATCTACGTAGCATTATTTATAATGGAAGACAATTTTTTTCATATTGTTGTTTTTCTCGCCTAAAATAAATATGCTAATACAAAGTGCCGATCAATATTATAATAAATCCGTGTGGCCAATTTCAAAAAAAACATTGTTGCTAATATGATTAATTATAACCTTCTTGGACTAATTTTCTTAAGGTTGTTTTTAGTCGTTTGGATATTTTATTGATTTTTTGTATATTTCTTCCTCAATTTTTAATAGTAACAAGCCATGTGACTAAACAGTAATGAGTTTCCAGTGGTGGTTAAGTCCGAATATTTACAGAGAGAAACAACGTAATTTAATTTTGTATTCAAATACTTACTGCAATGGTTGCCTATACGTACCGTTTCTATCTGGTTTGTGGTTTCGTCTGTAAAGGTCAAAGTAATCTCCTCAATATTGTCTCCATTCACATTGATTGACACAAGTGTTGATACCTTGGTAAGTGAAATCGTAACGGTCGATGACGGTGTTACAGTTAGTTTTCGATTATCATCTGAGCTTTGAAGACCAATCAAAGTGTCAGCTGATATTATCTCATCGTCATATGTTATTGACAGACCAACTCCTGAGTCTTCCATCAAATTAAGAGATGGACATTCCTCAGGTGCAGGTGATGGTGTCGCCATTGAAACTGTTGGTCCTTCTGTTGGACCTGTTGATGGTGCTGTCGTTGTACTGGGTGCACCTGTAGTCGAACCTGATGGTCCTGCTACAGTTGAGAATGGTGTTCCTTCGGTTGTACCTGTCGTCGATGGTGCTGCTGTAGTAGATGGTGGTCCCCCTGTTTGACTTACTAGTGGCACTGTCGTTATACTTGGTAAACCTGTGATTCCACTTGTCGTCGGTGCCGATGTAGCTGATGAAACAGTGGTTGGACCTGCTGAGGTTGACTTTTCACATGCAATTAGTTCTATCTTATCAACAGAAACATCAATGTCCTCATTCGATGCAGTAAAAGAGATTTCTATTTCTCCGGCTATAACATAGTTCAATGGTGTCTCTTGATTTGCAACAGTAGTTACCTGGAACGAGTTTAATAACACTGTAGACATTTTATGAACGTTGCATTAATTATAATGCAAGACAATTTTATCTCATATTATTGTTTTTCTCGACTAAAAGAAATATTCTAATAAAAAGTGGCGACCAATATTAAAAAAAAAACGTGTGACCAATATCATAATAACAAAATGTTGCTTATATGATTAATAATAACCTTCTTGGACTAATTGTCTTAAGACAGTGATTAGTCGTTTGGATAATTTATTTTTTTTTAAGAATATTTCTTCCTCAATTTTCACTAGTAACAAGCGATGTTGCTAAACAGTAATGAGTTTCTAGTGATCGTTAAGTCCGACAATTTACAGAAAGAAACAACATAATTTTATTTTGTATTCAAATACTTACTGCAATGGTTGCCTTTACGTACCGTTTTTATCTGGTTTGTGGTTTCATCTGTAAAAGTCAAAGTTATCTTCTCAATATTGTCTCCATTCACATTGATTGACACAAGTGTAGATACCTTGGTAAGTGAAATCGTTACGGTTGATGACGGTGTTACAGTTAGTTTTCGATTATCATCTGACCTTTGAAGACCAATCAAAGTGTCAGCTGATATTATCTCATCGTCATATGTTATTGACAGACCAACTCCTGAGTCTTCCATCAAATCAAGAGATGGACATTCCTCAGATGCAGGTGACGGTGTCGGTGTCGGTGTCGCCATTGAAACTGTTGGTCCTTCTGTTGGACCTGTCGATGTTGTTGCAATCGATGTTACTCTGGTATTAACTGAAGTTGAACCTTAAGAAGATAAAAATTATAATTAAAATCATATTGATCTTATAATTAAAATTATATTGATATAAATACTTTATAAGATTGACTGTCTTATTTGAAACAACAATTAAGTTAGGTCTCTTAGATTGAGAAAATTGTGAGGCTCTGAAAGACATTCACGTAGTTGTTGTTTCTTCAGACAGACAAAATATTTCCTGCAAAGTTTAAATATTAATTATAAACTAGAGAAATAAGAGAAAAAATATTGAAAATCAATAGAGTAAGCATGTTGTGGTTTTAAAATTAACATTAGTTCGTAAGGCTCTGGACAGCGTGCTCCTCTATCAATTCCATAAAATGTACCTTCTATGCATATATTTATTAAGTCATACTTACTGGTCGTCGGAAGCATTAAATTAATACCTAACAATATGGTATACTTGTCCATTACTGTAGGTAAATAAACAAATATAACAATATGGTATACTTACCCCCTGAAATATAACAATATGGCATACTTACCATCTGAAATATAACAATATCTGAAAATATAACAATATTGTATACTTACCTCCTGAAATATAACAATATTGCATACTTACCATCTGAAATATAACAATATCTGAAAATATAACAATATGGCATACTTACCATCTGAAATATAACAATATCTGAAAATATAACAATATGGCATACTTACCATCTGAAATATAACAATATCTGAAAATATAACAATATTGTATACTTACCCTCTGAAATATAACAATATGTAATACTCACCCTCTGAAATACAACAATATGTTATACCCACCCTCTGAAATACAACAACATTGTATACCTACCCCGTCTGAAATACAACAATATTGTATACCTACCCCGTCTGAAATATAACAATACTTACCCTCTGAAATACAACAATATGTTATACTTACCCTCTGAAATACAACAATATGTTATACCTACTCTCTGAAATATGACAATACTTACCCTTTGAAATACAACAATATATTTTATTATACTTCACGTTAAAATGCCATATTTCGATTGCCTAATACGAGGGTGTTAATTCAGTCTATCACATGGCTGAGCGGGTGACAATTTTTTTAATGTTACCATCTCGTCCATACCAATCAAAAATCGACAATTTAAAGGACAATGAATTGAATTTACATAAAGTCATTAAATACATTGCTTAAGTTCTAGCTTTTGGCTCATGTTTTTATTATTTGACTGTCAAATTAAAAAAATAAAACATCTTGCTTAACTTTTGTTGGGTTTTTTTTCTAATACCCGTAACGTCCTTATGTAAGTGACGTCATAAAAAATACTTTTAAAATAAAATTAATCTGTATAAGACAATTATGATGGGACATTCAGTATAATAAATTAAAGAACACATAGCTGAGAGGGTGATAGAGCAGATTAGTACCCCTCGAAAAAGCATTGTCAACCTTGGCTTCGCCGCGGATGACAATGTTTTTCGAAGTAACAATCTGTTCTATCACACTCTCAGCTATGTGTTATTTATATAATACTTACCCTCTGAAATACAACAATATGTTATACCTACCCTCTGAAATATAACAATATGTAATGCTCACCCTCTGAAATACAACAATACTTACCCTCTGAAATATAACAATACTTACCCTCTGAAAATATACCAATATTGTATACTTACCCTCTGAAATATAACAATACTTACTCTGAAAATATACCAATATTGTATACTTATCCGCTGAAATATAACAATACTTACCCTCTAAAATATAACAATATGGTATGCTCACCCTCTGAAAATATAACAATACTTACCCTCTGGTACTTAACCTTTTGGTCAATTATTTTGGCTGTTTAAACACCTGGGTATGTATCCTGCTCGAATAAGTATGTGCCCATTTGTGAGGAAATTGTTTTTCATTCATCCCTGAAATTACATGTATTAAATTAAAAATAAATGAAACTACATTGTGTTAAATTTCCATGATTTACCTTGTTCGTTCATATGAAAACAGCAGTCATCTACAAACCTCATAGTAGTTATAAACACCAAAGTTTTGTCGAAGTGTCTAACCATTTGTTCTACCACGACGGATGTGTTGTATCACCCTGCCTCTTTTGTCTTCTTATTAAAGTTTGGCCCTATACATTATCCTGCAGATTTTCCATATTTGATGTATATTTGCGTAGCCCCTGTAATAAATAACTGTTTTCATTAATAGAAAGATAAAATTATTCTAATTGACAGTCTGGTGTGCTTTGTTTTGATCGGATAAGTCCAGCATGTTTGCTATTTGTTCTAATTCTGTTCCTTTTCACCAACTTAACAAGTACTGGGATGGTTGAGCACTCGTATACATGATTGGCCCCACCCTATGTAGTATGTGTCTGTCACAAGTCAGGTGCCTGAAATTCGGTGGTTGTTGGTTGCTGTCTATCATATTTGGGTTTGTTCTTTGTTGTTGTTTGGTTTTTTTTTTGCTCAGTCTTTTAAAAATACATCAGGGCCGTTGGTTTAACGTTGAATTGTTTTACATTTTTCATATCTGGGCATCTTAGTCCATTATTGGTGTTAGTTTTGCTCACGGTTTTTATACATTGAACTACATTTGCTTACTTCTACGTCATTTTGGTTTCTGGCTGATTGTTTTCTCATTGGCAATTATATTCTTTTATTTGTATTTACTGAAAAACAACGAAGTATATGGAATGGTTTCGTAATGAAAATACATTTTACTGAATCTTAATATGCCGAATGTACATTGAAGGATAAAATCAATATATGAGATTGCATTTGTTCCTTTTTAACTTATTTTCTCTCTTTTTCATAAAAGAGGGTTGTTTTGGATTTTATTTTTAGGAATTTTGTTTAGTTATTATGGAAGGGTGTAAAAAAAATTATGACACATACCCCGGTAATTCCAATAGCACAAACACAAAGACAGCTGATATATTCCAAGAGAAGGAAAGTCATATTGATGTTTATAAGACAAAAATTCAACCAGGAAATAAATAAAGGCAACAGTAGTATACCGCTGTTCAAAACTCATAAATCCATGGACAAAAAACAAAATCGGTGTAACAAACTAAAACTGAGGGAAACGCATTAAATATAAGAGGAGAACAACGACACAACATTAAAATGTAACACATACACACATTCCTGACTTGGTACAGGATATTTTTAAAGGAAAAAATGGTTGGTTGAACCTGGTTATGTGGAATACCAAACCTTCCTCTTTTATGGCCATCTGGAATATAACATTAAAATGACTACACAACATTACAGGACTACAATATAAATAAATAGGAGAACACAATTGTCTTTTGACAAAGAAACACACGAATAATAGCTAACAAAAGGCAACAAGTTTAAATAATTTAATACGCCAGAAGTGCATTTTATCCACACAAGACTTACTAGTGACGCCAAGATACAAAAGTTTGAAAGCCAAAACAAGTACACAGTTGAACAGCATCGAGGACCAAAAGTTCAAAAAAGTTGTGCTAAAAACGGCCAGTGTTTTCTGTTAGGTACCAGAACATCCCTATTATTTAGAATAACTTATACTTTTGCAAACAGTAAATTTTATAAAATGACTATACAAAAGATGTACATGATAAAACTGAAGTATTAGCTAATTACAGGAAACAACCGAAATACATTACATAACCCGACAAAATGCAACACATCCGAATAAGGTTAAACCTCAACGCCAAGTGACGTCATATTAGAAACTGTAAAAAATGACAAAACAATGACGTCACATTTGAATTTGTAAAACAGATCATCAAAACATGAAAAATGACGTCACATTTGAATGAATAAGATAGAATTAGGATTGATTTAAGATTATATTTGAACTAAATACTGATATTACATTTAATAACAATGCACATTTCAATACTTATTAATAGAATAGCAAACTAGGGTAGCAATTTTAAAACTGTATTGCAAATGAAGGCGGTGATTAATTTTCTTTACCATAACACATGAATACAATAGAAAAGACGTCAACACATTTGACAAAATCCGATGAGAATTACAAATATAACATTAAACATTTAAACTAAATACATGAATTTGGGATAGATAAGTATCGTAACACGTCTTATGGTAATATAAATTCACACTCAGCAAAACAGTCACAATTGGGAATAAGTAACGTTTGGTAATTAAAAGAATAGACGACGTAATGACAAACCACAATCTACCATGTTGTAAAAATGTCCTTAGCTAGTTTGGTCAAAGACACATCGTATGGATCCACCAATTGGTGATGGTGTCCATAAAATTTACGGAGTGTCAATTTTAATCTGTCCTCCTCATAATTTTGTTGGAGCAGTTTCACACTCCTGTATATGAAGTTCGTATAGTGTGAACAAGCACGAGAATAACGTATCAATTGTGATATGTAAACACCATACGAAGGGGCAGAGGGTATGCTACTGCTGAGAAATGGGAAATTGATAATTGGGAAGTTGAAATCGTCCCGTTTATCATAGATTTTCGTGTGAAGTCGTCCATCTGCGTCAATATTGAGGAAAAGATCAAGGTATGATGCAGTCCTTCTAGTATCAATAGTATCCTTAATTTCAAGTTCACTGGGATATATGAGATGTGGGTTATTCAATGATAGAACATCATCAATATATCGGAAAGTAAAATTAAAGAATTTCGCAAGGTGCTTTTTCTTTTTGTCTTTTATAAGGTTCTGAATGAATTCTGCCTCATACGAGTACAAAAAACAAATCGGCTAGCAGGGGTGCACAATTAGTACCCATTGGAATACCGACTGTCTGTTGATATATAAATCCTCCAAACTCAATAAATATATTGTCGATCAAAAAGTCCAGCATTTTGATAATATCATCTTCAGTATACTTTCTGGAAGATTCAGTGTGATTCTTCACAAAATATGAATTATTGTAACCCAAAACAAGAAAATTTGTATCTACGATTCCCATTTTTATAGAAAAAGCTCTGTTTTATGAGATGGTGAAGTCAATCTTTCAACTGAGCATGGGGAATGGTAGTATATAGCGTAGAAAAATCAAAAGTTTTTATGTTGCTGCAAAATTGCAAAGATTGTGATCGAAGATTAAGCAGTTACTGTAGATCTTTCGATTTTTTGAGAATCCACATCTGGTTAACACCACTAGTAGAATATATATCATCACAATATTTTTGAAGACCATCTTTAACTGTAGAAAGAATAGTAGTCAGTACTTAAGAAAGATGTTTAGTCGAACATTTTGAAGACCCAGCTATGTATCGTTCTTTATATGGCGTTTTGTGTAATTTAGGTATCCAGTATAATGAAGGTAAGTTTTCTTCGTTTTCTTTGATGTTGATACCAAAAGAAAGAACGACAGATTTATGATTTTGAAAAATTTCGTCCTTGGTAAATGTTGTTAAAGAATATGTAGGGTTACCAGTAGTTTTATTTATTCCAATAATAACCCATTTTACAAATCAATGTATGTTGCTGCTCTTAATCTTAACACTTTAGTGAACAAGTTAAGCGATTGAACAGTATCAAAATCTAGCATACAATTCGGAATCGGATTGTATTCAGTTAGAAAAGAAGGTAGTCTATTTTTTCTGTTTATGAGGCCTTGTCTGACAAAGTACATAAAGTGAACCTTCTGCGCTTTTGTTTGTCTGAATGCATTATGATATAAGCTAACAATCCACATCAACTATTTGACAAGTACTATCTATAAAAAAAGGACATCAGACGCATTCAGATGTTAGCATATAATTTAAAATAAACCGTACGGTAACATCATTGCTTACATGCACTTTATTTGAATTTTGGTGGGTAGTTGTCTCAATGGCGTGTAATAAAAATTAATGAATTCTATTCTACACATAGATCTTGACAAATTATTAGAAAAATAGAATTTACCATATTTGCAATAAATGCTTTTTTTACGAAATGTACTGATATATTACCTCAGACGTTCGCTTAAAAAGTATGCATACATAATCAACACTTCGGACTTCATAAATTTTGTTATGGAGTCGATTAACTTTATTTGATGAAAATTAATCAATTTCCTTATATGAAAATGCATCACATATACAAAAGAAATGAGAATTAGATTTGCATTTGACGTGGATAGCAGCAATTATATAGGTCAATGTACAGTCAGCTGTAAACGGCCTCAGTATGACAAAACGATAAACAATTCAAACAAGAACACCATTGGCCTGGTTTATAATAAAATTATAATTAATACTAATCAATTATGGCTGAAAGAAAACAAGCTACAATCACTGAATTACAGGCTCTTGACTACAAATTGGTAAATCTTGCATTATAATCATATTTTTCCATTGTTAAATAAGTTTAGTTTTATTTCAGCAGCACTTCCATATGCACAAATATGTTTCCAGTTGACGATTTATTTATTACAGGGCACCAGTTTTCGAAAAGAGTTTACTTGATTGATGGGTTCAATTACAATGGTAAAGTTGACGTCCCTTTTCGAAAGTTTAACGGGCGCTGTCATGACTTGTTTTACGTTGTCCTCTTTTAAGTAAAATTCGTCGGACAAAGCGGCATAACTCAGATTTTAATAGGGAAGTGTAACCAATAGAAAATTGAAATAAGATAATTAAAAACTAGATGCTTTTACGATATTCAAAATCTCCGAAAGGAAGATAATAAGAAGTTTAGAAAATTAATTTTGGTATTTTAATGCAGAACGTTGCCGCATGTATTTCATTTTTTATTCTTTTATATAAATGTGTAGATCATTTGGTGTTATGTCTGTAAAGTCTTAAGAAAATGTGTGCTTTGTTTCACCAACTCATTCATTTAGCATTCTTATATGTTAGTATTTTCAAATAGACAATCGAAAAATCGTTCAAGTTCAATTTATAAATTTCAGTCACTTAAATTTTGATATAAATGAAAACTTATTCGATAAAAGTTTCTAATTACATGTAGAATATGACAGACATGAACCAAAGACAACCCCTGAATTACACGCTCCCGACTTGGGAGATAAACAAAACGAATGTGGTGGTAAACATGGTTGTGAGCACTCAACCCTCCCCGGGGCCAGTGGTGTTATATTAAAAAAATAAAAACAAACTGTAAAAAAACAGATGCGATTGACAGAATTCAAAAGATCGGTACAAGATAAAAAAAAAATAATTATAAACTTAAAACATAGGCACAAAGCACCGACATGTTGTTGGCTATTAGTTTTCATAACTTTACATATATAGCGATATACATGTATATTTAGTTATGTCATAGTTTTGGAGAGAGAAAAAACAAAACTATGTTAATTTGGTAACCTTTAAAAATAAGTTTATTCAAAGGATCAACTAGTTTCCATGGTTCGTATTTTTTCCTAAATATTGACAAAGTCACCGTTATAATTTGACTGTGATTTCACGTTTTTAATAACAGCACTACCGGTACAGCAATTATTTTGTTTTGTATCTATGAAAGAATTTGGTAAAGGTTTTAATTATTTTATGGAAAGGAATCCCTGACTTAATAATTTATAAGTTCAACATACATTTCGTTAATAGAAATCGAACACAAAGGAATGAAATATATACATCGTAGGAAGGGACCAAAGGAAAATCTACGTCCAAATAGGGCAAATTCTAAAACGGGATCGAAAAATCGTCTCTTTTGTCGTTTTTTGTTTTGTTTTTGTGATGGAGTTCCCTGTATAGAACTGAATTATCCAAACCTAGAAAGGGACAAATATTGCTGTCTGAATAATATCATTTATTCGAAATGAGTTCCTTTGGGTAAAATTTCATCAGTAAAATAAGAAAATTCTTATTATTTAAAGGTTAAATATTTTCAAGGTAATGGTAAGTGTTAAACGTATCAATAAAATGTAATTTCGACGAATCTTTACTTTGTTCGGCCATAAACTGTAATTAATCATTATTCAGGAACAAGTTTGCTACGAAACATTTTCTTTTGAGATCATGATAATAGTCTTTGGTAAAATGCAACAAACATTGAAAAGATCAAAACTTTTTTTGTTTTCAGGGGAGGTAATATTTTGACTACCCTAGTGAAGTTGATAAAGGCGCGACCAACTATCACTTGTATCCATACTATTTGACAAAGCTTGAAGTTCTGTGATGTTTGATATAATGTTGAAAGCATTCACAAGATTCTACACGTAACACTACTGTACAGATAAAGAAAATATATAAAATTACGATACAAATTTAGGGATGACATCAAAAGATCGATGTAGGATAAAAAACTTAAATCAAATAGTTTGGGGGTGGGGGGGTCAACATTGCTGCAAGTTTTGTTAATCTAAAATCGATTTTACATATATCCCTATTGGTCAATCAATTTTTCCCAAATTAAGTTAAGAGGGGGGGTGTGGGGGTCAGTGAAAAAACTATGTGAATTAAGTTTTTTATCCTTCATTGAACTTTTGATGTTGTCCCTTATAGAACACTTTTTATTTCAATTTCAAAGCTACAACTTCATGTCGTATTTGTTGACTTCCGATTCGAAATAATTTGTACAAAGTGTTAGCTTCCACAGTTTTCCTTTCCCGTTGCAATAACAGAATTTGCAATAGTCTCCAAAAGAGGTCGCATCATAGGTCAGATGAGGTCACATCATAGGTCAGTTGAGGTCAAATTATTATTTTACAAGACAATAATATATCATCGAAGTTTAGGACTCATTATGCAAAAATTATACAAAAATGTGTGATTGTTAATTACGAATTATTTTCCATATTCTGTTTTTGTAAATGTATAAAACAAAGAAAATACGTTTTATTTGCCCAACTTATACTGTCAAAATCGTAGCAAATCGTAGTCAGATAAATGGCTGACCCGTGTTAAGAGAGAGCCATATCTCTGGCACGTTAAAGACACCCTTGTAGATTTCGAAAAAGAGCAGGCTGATGCCGCTACAAGGCAGCACTCGTACCCGCATAGTGGAAAGGGATTAATATAAGTTGCAAAACTTGTTTCCCAATCCACTATGAATAAATATGTTTAAACTAATTACTATTTACTAATTACTATTACTTCACGTTTAAAAAATATATAAAATACAAAATACATAAATAAAAAAAATTACAAAGCACTTACTTAAAAGAATCAAACAAGCATATAAAAATTTATAAGATACTAAAAAATAAAAAAAATAAGATGAATAAAAAATGAAAAATGCATGTAATAAATCTTGTGCTTGGAATGGAAAAATAAACAAAATTTTAAATATGACTGAAAAGGTAAAAACATTTTACTCACATAATAGCTATATCTTGAAGATTGATGTTCAAATGCCAAATCTATGATATATTTTACATTATATATGAAGTTCAATCTATAAAATGTTGCGCACGCATATTAAAAAGCTGCAATATTTCATACGTGATTGATCTCTGGAGTATTAGGCTCCTCCTCATTGTTTTTTTGCATGTTGAATTATTTGACTGGATTTATGGGTTTTGGGGTTGTTTTTTTTAAGTTTCAAAGCAAGAAAACTGAAACAGATGTTGTATACGTCGCACATCATGACTTCTACTGTTCTAAAGTATGGAAAATATTGAGAACATGTCCTTGGAAGATAATTTTATAAACGTAGAAATATTCAGTCTGACAAAGTAATTAACCAAATGTTAACGTACAATTAAGTACAAATATTTTGCAAACTAATATTGTTTCCAAGGAATAAATATTCAAATGAGTTTCCTATTATTATTCAATACGTAAAATGTTTTCAGTTTGCTTTTTCTTTATATTAAACTGTTTCAATCAACTACAAGAATTAGAATGTTACTTAATGGCAAAAGCTCAACTAATATTAAACCGCACTAAGCTTTTTTTTTTATTTTGGTGTACTAACTCATAGTTAGTTTATTATATTTGGTTGAAGTTTTCCTAATATGAAATGCATATAAAATATTTGAGTTTGAGTGTATTATTTATTGACTCAAAATATCTAAAGCAAAATAAATAACACTTTTATTGACGTCCTTCGTCTGCACAACAAAATCTTTGATATGTTCTCGTTATACTGTTACCGTCTGATTTTCTATCTTTGATAAAAATTATGTTCTTGTTATACTGTTACCGTCTGATTTTCTATCTTTGATATGTTCTCGTTATACTGTTACCGTCTGATTTTCTATCTTTGATATGTTCTCGTTATACTGTTACCGTCTGATTTTCTATCTCTGATATGTTCTCGTTATATCGTAACCATCTATTCTCCCGGGAAATTGTTCTTATTATACTGACGTCGTCTATTCTTTCGGAAAATTGTTCTCATTATACTGACGTCGTCTGTTCTCTATTAGGATACATTTTTTTATGATACAAATGTAGTTATTTGTTCTCCTGTTCCAAGTCAGGAGTCTGTAGTTCAGTGGGTATCATTGGTTCATGTCTGACATTTATGGGTTTTTTTCTTCAAATTTATTTGTTTTATAAATTAAGCAGTTAGTTTTCTTAATTGATTTGTTTCACATCTTTCATGTAGAGGCTTTTATAGTCGATTATAATGTATAGGTTTTTCTTGTCGTTGAATGCACGCTTGCCTATCATTGCTTACATCCACTTCATTTTATTTGAACTTTGGTGGATAGCTGTCTCATTGACAAACTAATCACATCTTAGTTTTATATTTATAGAAAGGAAGTTTGAAAAAGTTTTTGTACTCTATAATGGCATGACTTTTTAAATGAAATTATTCATTTGTCGTTTGGTGTTTTAAGAATGTTCTGATTTAAAAAAAATTTAAAAAGGAAGCTCTTGTCCAAATTTCAAAATAGGCTGAATGTGGAATATCAGATTTTCTTTAATCTAGAGTATTGCTTTATTAACAAAATATTTCCATCTTTAAAACTTGTTTTGAGAAGGGTTTTTTAGAAGGACACAAACATGAAACAAGGCGTACTCTCTTTACGAACACGATCGACTTATTTTAATAGAAATGTGTTACAATAGAAAGACAGTCCAACTCTTTACAAATCTTATTGTCCATGAAATTCATCAGATAACATTTTAATTCTGTAACTGAAATACTTTTGGCATAAATAAGATCAAAGTATATTTATAACCTTTTGTATTGGTAATCAGATTTATAAGATAAAAATGACAAAATTCGTAGAAAAGCATAATGAATGATTGTAAGAGGAACATATGTTCTCTTATTGCTCAGTATAAATAATAACGTCATTTGAAAAACAAAATCAATTTGAGTTTGTCAGTGACCGTGGCGTAATCAAACCATTATAATTAAACCGAATTAATCAATTAGATAATTTCTTCATAAAGCATTCGTAGTCCTTGTAAATAGTGAACATCTTGCTTTTATATCTAAAGAAATTATAATTAAATCAAATAATTCTGCACTTTTATCAATCGTTTTTATAAGAATAACGAATAATATTTCAATGTTTACTGATAAATACGTTTTAATGACATCGGACTCGGACTTCTTTTAAACTGAGCTTTACTATGCATTTTGGGTTTATTCCCGATTGTCCCACTTTTTAAAAGGAGTAGGTCCGGTAAGGACCGATTTTGGCCTCAAATTTCAGGTTCATCTGACGAAAGACTTTGACCACTTTTTAAACACTTAAGTGTCTATTTTATTTGAATAAATTAGTTTATGTGGAAGATTTTAACAGATTTAGTCATTAAAAACCATCAGATTCAAGCTCAAATATGAAAAATCTACCAAATATGCCGAAAAATGTCATTTTTCAGTTGGTTTTTGGTAAAAATGAAAGTGGCCGCATCCGTGTTCATCCTCAACCTTTATATATGTTATGTATTATCATCAAATACAACTTACATTTTAATATTAAGGATGAACACGAATGCGGCCACTTTCGTTTTACACGAAAACCGTCTAAAATTTAACTAAAATGCTAGAATTATAAAGATTTCAGTAATTTAGCATGACTTAATGGTGCTAGTACCGGATAAATGTGCATTGTATTGTCAAAAACAGCCCATATTTATGTAGCAGAAGCATTTTACTGTCCAATGAATAACTAAAAGTTTACATTTTAACAATTTTGTAAAACTTCTATATTTTGGGGCCAAAAAGGGGTCTTACTGAACCTACTCCTTTTAGAGTTCTGATTGTCCCACATGAAAAGTTCTGATTGTCCCACATTATTTTTTTATGTGAAATGTTCTTAAATAAACAGTAGACTTGGTGTTTGTGTTGTCAAAATAACAAGAATTAATTATTACCAATTCAAAGTATTATTTTTTGGTTATATCAATTTTTTTAAGTATTAAATATGATTTTTTTTTGTTGAAATTAATGCACTTTTCATTAAATAATATAACATTTAGTATTCAAAAAAATATATCTAAAATGTTACTTTTATCTATAAAACAAATACAAATACCAACATTTATGATCATATTTGTTTTTTAAATTCAAAATAAATATCAAAATAATGCTTACCGGTACATTTAAAGGAAAAAAGGTACAAATAAAAGTAATATTTTTTGTTTAAATTCTAAATAAATAGTAAAATAATGCATACATTGCAATATTAGTTAAATATAAACTCATCATAGATACCAGGACTAAATTTTGTATATACGCCAGACGCGCGTTTCGTCTACTAAAGACTCATCAGTGACGCTCGAATCCAAAAAGTTAAAAGGTCCAAATAAAGTACGAAGTTGAAGAGCAGTACGGACCAAAATTCCTAAACGTTTTGCCAATTACTGCTAAGGTAATCTATGCCTGAGGTAGAAAAGCCTTAGAATTTCAAAAATTCAAAATTTTGTAAACAGTTAATTTATAAATATAACCATATCAATGATAGTTCATGTCAGCACAAAAGTGATGACTACTAGGCTGGTGATACCCTCGGGGAAATATATCTCCACCAGCAGTGGCATCGACCCAGTGGTTGTAAATAAACTCATCATAGATACATGTACCAGGACTAAATTTTGTACATACGCCAGACGTACGGGTACGGAGTCCCATTCGGCGGCTCGTAAGACGCGTTTCGTCTACAAAAGACTCATCAGTGACGCTCGAATCCAAAAAGTTAAAAGGGCCAAATAAAGTATGAAGTACGAAGTTGAAGAGTATAAATGAATTTAATTTGATTTGATAATCTAATTAAAGTTAGTAATTATTTTTTTGTATGATCTGCCACCTATTTGTTACATTTGGACTAGATTTGTTGCGATTTTATGATATTTTGTGCATGATGTATGTGCTATGTATGATTATGCTTTAATGATATACTTATGTATTATGTATGCTTTATTGTTGAACCTTCTACAATATGTGTGCTTTATATAATCAATTGTGTTCTAAAATGCTTGATTGAAACCCTTTATCATATAATGAAGAAATGAGTAGTGCCTGGCGGCCCGTGGTAAATATCTGATAATTTTTACTTTACATTATATTCTATGTTTGATGATACATGTATTTCATATTAATATGTGCAACATATTTAATACTCACTATATGTTCTTGTTTTTTTCATATTTTACAAGAAAATTGATTAGTTACCTGTAATTACCTACTGCACACCATAAAAACAGATTAATTACAATAAAAACAATTCCCGATTGTCCCACAATTAAACTTCCCAATTGTCCCACAAACATCTTCCCGATTGTTCCACAAAATTCCACTACCTTTTACCTGTAATTTAAAAAAGTGGGACAATCGGGAAGACACCGCATTTTGCTGTTTTTTTTTTTGTTTATTCTACTAATTCTACATTGGCTAGGGGTATTAGGTGGGGGGGCTTTGATATCACAAAACATGTTACCCCATCCGGCCGCATGCTTTATGACCGACCATTGTCGTACAGCAAGAATAGACTTATATATTCTTTTGTGTTTTTATTGAAAATTTTATTTTTCGTTATAAATTTAGTATCGTTGCAGCGACCAATGTGACGATTTTGATGTTTTTCAGAGAAGTCAAACTTTTTGTGATAAATATTAGAAATAGCAAATTCGTCCTCTATCATCATAACACTGTTGTATCCTCTGAATAGTAGCATTATCTCTCTCCTCAGTTCGTTAGTTTCCTGATCATTTTACATTTTGAGAATCAGAGGACATTGTTTCATTAAATCGGTGTCATTCATATATTGGTTTGTCATTGCACTTATCAGTTTGAGAGATGTCAACGATAGACAGAAAATACATGAGAAGAAATATAACCAAAATTTAGACTTGAAAGGAAAACTATAAATATGAGGTACAAAAGTCTATGTTTTGGCAAAATTATGTTCGTGAATGTTTGAATTTTGAAAGATTAAATACAAGTAAAATTAGAAACAATAAAATTCGCAATTTTATCATGATGACAAATGATATAAACCCAGAAACAAAAGAATTCGCAATTTTATCATGATGAAAAATGATATAAACCAAAATCTAATATTAAAGCCAAATTTCACTATAGTGACGAATAGCCAAAGACAAAAAAAAATCGATGACAATGGTCACTCAAAACATGTTGTAACAATCGACGGTATAAAAATCCTCAACGAATCAGAACGAGAGAGGGGTTTGTTAGAATATTTGTAAGAACAGAGATTTACGAAAGATTGAAATATGTATGTAATATCAATGAAGCTAAAGCAACTTAGTTTTCATTGGGAAAAAAAATAAAAACTTTAACCCACTGGATAAAAATGTATTTTTACTTTTCTTGCGAGTAGACTTATTTAGTAATGTATTTTCCGTCTTAATGTTCTCTGACAATAGGAATACATTTGCACCTGAAAGGGGAAAAAATAGGGCTTAAAAATGGAGGTGGGATTCTTGCTGCCTTGTAGGCCCATTGGGCGGTTTTCCATTGTTATGTCTGATTGTCGTCTCTTTGACATATTTCCCCGTTATCATTCTCTATTCTACTTTGATTGGAAATTGATTTGCCAATGTATGTCCTTCTCGTTCTTTATTTTGCCAAATCGTTCAAAAGCCAAGTTTACAGACATATCCCAGCAATTACAATTGGGTTAAATGTAACAAAACCCCAACACAATGTTGCTACAGCTTTAAGGTACGGTACTCACATGTGAAGGTTAAGTTTGAAATATAAGAAAAATACAGCCATAATGTGCAATAAATACAGGGGTGGGGGCAATTTAATTATTTAGAGATCTTTCTGTCAATAAGTACACATAAATTTCGGATTTTTAGTTAATCAAGTGTGTCAAACACGTCTTTACAACCTTCGGTATAATATAAATTAGACTTGGGAGTATCTTAAGAAATATACTATGATTGAATAACTTAAATGTGTAAAAAAAAAATATTCGGAAGTATAATATTTCGATACTGCATAAGTATTTAGTGTTTTTGTTTAAAGTAATGATAACTAAGGTATGACATTTTACCCGTGAAAGCAATTTTGAAACATAATACCTCTAATTGTATTTTTCATATAAGGCTGATATTTTTATAATATTAAAACCAAAAGAATAACTGCATCACCAATCCAAACAAAGCGGATCCCTATTTTTTTTAACATGTATCATTTATGTGGGGCAATCTGAACCTTGATTATAATTTATCAATTTTTCTTGATAAATCAAAACAAAGAGTAAAATGATTAGTTTATCTGACTGTGTTACACTGATACATCACATGCCTTTGATTATCTTGTGATATGGACGAATACTTTAATCTGGACCAACATGGCGGACGTCACACAGCTGATATTCTTCACCCTTGTTATATTGACATGTTACGTTTATTCCGATGATCCACATCCCATTATAGATGTTTGTAGACAGAAAAGTCCATGCCTGTGCGAATATTCCAATGGGGACTTCGTAGATCTCACATCTCTGTCTAATGATAATGACACAGAACCCAGGTAAGATGTAGCGCCTTTTCCACTGAGATCAATTCACTCAGAAGTATATATATAGAACTTCAAAAAACATTTAGAATTTGAATAAATAGAGGAATTTGAATAGTATAACATCAGCATGTTATTCGTCGCTATACATTACTACTAAAGTCTTGATACAATAAAATTGAGAAAAGAAATGGGGAATGTGTCAAAGCGACAACAACCCGACCAGAGCAGACAACAGCCGAAGGCCACCAATGGGTCTTCAATGTAGCGAGAAACTCCCGCACTCGTAGGCGTCCTTCAGCTGGCCCCTTAAAAATATGTATACTAGTACAGTGATAACGGACGTCATACTAAACTCCGATTTATACACTGATACCCACATTTGGCATCCTTAAACAACATGAACTAGTTTTATATTTATTATGCTTAAATTCAAAAGTACACATAAAAAACTTTCACACTGCGCATTTTTTATATAAAGATTGAAGAACTTTTTTAAATGGCTCTGTTTTTTAAATAATATCAAATTATTTCAAAAGACAAAACACTTCACTGACGACCAAACACAAAATTACAAAACTCGAAGCCCTCCTGAAACGACGGTCAACTCAGTAGGTGATTCGGAAGGGTACACAGTGCCTCCTATCCTGTAGGCATTCGTCATGTTCCACATGACAGTGCCAATCCGGCGATGACTCGCATTCGGAGGAAATAATACAGAACTGTGGTAACGACAAGCAAAACATATCCTTGGTCAGATTTGTCGTAGATATTCTGTATGGGGCAACCAAATCCTGTACAATTGAAAACCCTTAATTGTTTCATTACATTTCACATAAGCAGCAAACCAACAAAGAGGTCATGGTAGAAAGAGCAAGTAATGGAATAGTATATCCGCGGGAGATATATTTTCCATATTTTATATTCAATATGCAGATGTTGCTGCACTTTTGCAAAAATCTGTCCTGGTAGAAACAAATATAATATTTGATGCACACCCATTCTAGATGATAAACATTTACAAACATTCAAAATGGTTCTTCTTGTGACAGCATAAAGGTAGGAACCAATTTTGTACATAGTTTAGCTATTCCTCTTCTTCACTCAAACAGTAAAGTTTATAAGTACATAGATAATTGCTTATTATAAGCGATTCCATCTGTGATTGATTGTCCTTGATGGGAATGACACGCTTTTTGGGATATGTGATAGGAAGGTAATAAAAGCGGAGATGTGGGATAATGGGGGTTAAAAATATGGAGATTTGGAGGTAAACGCATTTTTTAGAAAACGTAAGTTAAACTCACAAAAAAGGGGAGGTTGTGGAAATATGTACCCGTGTCACCCCTTCGTTATTGTTACTGTATATTTTTTTTTATACATCATTTTTCAAGAAGTACACTAGAATTGTAAATAGTATATATCACTTTCAGGATCTTATTATATATTGAGCAGAATATTGTTTTCCCGTTGGATGGAGCAAATTATGATATTGACAGTGATCTTGCTTTATATATATATATATATTATTTAGGTTTAAAGATATTCCATCTGAAATATTTGGTGGAGCAAAGTACTCATGGAATCCTTGTCATCTATTTAGTGAAGGAGAGTGCGCAAACGTCACGGTAACAATATTTTATCTTTAATATTGGATTGCAAATGTTCGGGATTTTTTTTTATATATGTTTCAAATCCGCTCATAGTATTGTTTGCGTAAACATTAAAACTGTATTTTAGATTGCTGTTTAATTTCGTACCTTAATTGAATTTTTATCTGATTTAAGCGTCACTGTTAATCTAGGACATCATGGTGGATAAAGAAATAGAATACAAATAGCCTGACTTAGATGGAGAGTTTTCTTATTGGCACTCATACCACATCTTCTTATATTATTCTGCTCATTATAAGTTAATGATATGTTCTAATTATGCAAGCATTTTACTTTGCAATGACTACAAAGGTGATAAATTTTAATATATACAGCCTCCTCCATTTATAACTGCTGTTTCCTTTGAATCTTAAATAAGAAATCAAATAAAACAAATGTTTATGTTATTACGCATATGTTTGCGTTATGACGCAACGGTTTGCGTTTTTACGCAAATGCTTGCTTATTTCGCAAATGTTTACGTTATATAATGCAAAGGTTTGCGTTGTAACGCAAAGATAGGAAAATTTTTTTTTATAAAAAATGTGTCGCGCTAATACGCTTCCGTACATGTATCTCTTTAACATTGTATATCTTCAGTTGACTTTAATTTAAAAAAAAAAACATTGTAAGGCGTACAAGAGGGAGACATTTTCTTTTTTAGATGTGTGAAGTTATTGCTGGGGCACCAATTCCGAAATATGTACCAATTGGAAATATGATGAACGCAAAGTTCGATCATAACGAAGTAAATGGCGACCTTCAACTTCAATATGGTATAACAGGTGAAGAGAACAGGTAATGGATCTTGTAATCGAGTTGTAATCAAAAGTACTCAGACAGAAATGAGGTATCATTCATTACCTTAATTACAAACAGTAAAGGAGTAGGTCTAGTTAGACCCCTTTCAATCTAATTAAAAACCGATCTCTCATCGCTCCTGTTTCGTGACATATCAGAAACAGGAGCGATGAGAGATCTGTTTTTAATTAGATTGGACCCCTTTTTGGCCCCAAAATTTCAGCAGTTTACGAAATTGTTAAAATATAAACTGTTAGCTATTTACTGGAAAGTAAAATACTTCTGTTACATAAATATGGGTTGTTTTTTTACCATACAATGCACATATATCGAGTACTAGCATCATTAAGTCACGCTAAATTACTGAAATCTTTACAATTTTGGCATTTGAGTTAAATTTTAGACGGTTTCCGTCTTTAATAGAAGTGGCTGCATTTGTGTCCATTCTTGATATTTAAATCTAAGTTGTATGTGATGATAATGCATAACATATATATAAAGGTTGAGAGTGAACATAGATGCGGCCACTTTCATTTATGGCAAAACACATCTGGATAGTGACACATTTTGGCATATTTGACGATAGATTTTTCATAATTTAGCCTGAATCTGAGCGTCTGTAATGATAAAAACAGTTCAAGTCTTACACATAAATGAATTGAATCGACTGAAGTAGACACTTAAGTGTACAAAAAGTGTCCAAAATCTTTCATCAGACGAACCTGAAATTTGGGGCCAAAATCGGCCTTTACCGGACCTACTCCGTTTATTGTAATGATGTTTAATTAGTTTAAACAATATTTTATTCAAATGAATTGAACTGGATTGGGAAACAGGCATAGCCTATGTCAGCACTCTAATAATGTTAACAAATGATTTGTATTTTATAAATCTTGTTTCTACCGACGTCGCATTGCAATTTATGATACACAAAAAGGGATAACAGCAATCGCAAAACATATCTCGTAGTATTACAGACCACACCAACCACGAACACCGATCCCTCCGAAAGGAAGAAACAATGATCAACAATGGGCAGATAACCCCTGCCCTAGACCATCCACCATATGAGGTCACAATGTATTGGATCGAATGTTTAATTATGGTTAACTGTGTTTAAAAAGTAAACGCAGATATCCAAAACAATAATTACTTTTAAAAACCTTAAAACTATAAGCCAAAACAAAGAGAGTGATTTTGGTATTTGTCAATGAAACTGAACACATTGAACATACAACATACAACAAACAATACAAGTACAAAGACTTGCATTAATTAGAAGCAACAGTAGATTTCCGATGTTCAAATATCATTAAGCATTTTTTTTAAATACAACTCGCAAGTTAAGAAACAAAAACTGTCGCAATCGCATGAATTCCAAAAGGAACGTAATCGGGTACGACAACATAGAAATAACCAATAGTTGTTGTACTGGTCTCGTGGCAAGAAAATAGTTAAGCCGAGAGAAAATTCTTTTGCAGTACTTTATGTATTGTTGGTTAAAATTTTTGGATAGGACACTGATACAAGTTTTATATAAACAAATTGTCTAATGAAAAATCCGTGGCAGTACTTTATGTATTGTTGGTTAAAATTTTTGGATAGGACACTGATACAAGTTTTATAAACAAATTGTCTAATGAAAAATCCGTGTTGAATTTAGTGTTTATTATAGTACCTTGACAAATAGAAAAACAAAAATTGTAAGAACGCAGACACTTTTCAGTATCATTTTCCATAAGGACTTTATACAGTGTTCAAATATTAATGAGTTCTAAGCCACATGCACACGCACATAGAAACAGTTTAAATGTAATGTATAATCTGTAATCACTATTCACTATTCACAGGACAGCATATTTAATATTGTTCTGTGATAAAACCCAGGAAGGACAATTCATAGTCAAAGGTGAAGAGCCTGCAGGGAGTGGTAAATATGTAAGTTATTAAGTCATATACTAGTAGATCAATATCATACTTTTAATGCTTTAAAGATTTTTCATAAAATATTAACACCATATTCAATTCAAATGTTAGACGTATGATGCACTTAAAATCCATCCATTTGTTTTATGTACCATCGAGAAATCCGTATTTCTTAACAAATAGACCACTTTCGAGTTCATCCGTCACCGGAAAAATCTCGTCAATTAGACGCACCTTTATGACGTCATTTACCAGATAGAGGGGGTCGCCTGTATCCCTGCACTATTTACGTTCATCAAGCGTCTTAGTGATCGTCATTGTGCAAGATAAACTAGAAATAATGGTTGTTCTGTAGGTACTTAATGACAATTCCCTAATGACAGCAATGCTGATTGTCAATTTTGAGAATTCAATTTCCCGAATAATTTGTACAATATAGAATTATAGTTTTCCAACCACTCGCTCAACATTGGAACGGAAGTGACGACGCCCCTAAACGCACATATGACGTTCACTAAAACCAGAGTTTTTGACGGAAATGCATCGAACTCGAAAGTTGTCTATTGTAGTCATATAGATCTGCTCGGAACGAAAAAGTCATGACCCATGTTTAAAAGAAAACATGCAAAAATCCTTTCGGGATTCTAAAAGAATTTAGGGAGCTACCATTTGATTTTTATGGGGGGCTAGGATGAAAAATTTTGTCCTGCATTTTTTTTTAGCTGTAATCTCTGTCCTGCCTTTTTATTTTTCACTCTGTTCGGTCCTGCCTTTTTTTTTTTAGTTTATCCTGACTTTTTTTTACCTTAATTGTCGTCCTGACTTTTTTTTTTGTAAGTGTCTCATCCTGCCTTTTTTTTTTACTCAAAACTCCTGTCCTGCCTATTTTTTTCAAATTTCATCCTAGCCCCCCCATAAAAATCAAATGGTAGCTCCCTTAGTACAGGAAAGTAAACATTGTTGAAGATTTATAGAACTGAAAGAAATAGACCATAACATGTATGATAGAACGAATAAATCCAATTATAATCACATCTGATTCCACAAAATACATACATTCTCATATGTTTTCGTTTGCAGTACTTTGAGTTACATAGCAAGCATACATGTCGATTTACGACGTCTCCAACTATATCAAATCCGGACAGTGGTTTGAGTGCAGGATCCGTAATAGGTATAATGTAAGTATTAATAAACGGAAGAAGTAAATGTGTAAAGAGCACACTAAAAAAATTTACACTTAATAGGAATATCAAATCAGTCTAATTGAATAAAGCAAGTAGCATATTACGAACATTACATTTTTGAAAACTATTTGTTAACAATCCCTATTGGAGATGTAAAAAAAGGCAACATTAAGAGTGGGGCTTGTAAAAATTATAATAATTAAGGTAGCAACCATTCAACTCCAAAGGGGGTATGGATTTTAGCCTGCGTCAGAAAAAAAGCGCGGAATTTTTGTTTTCTTTCTATGCTATCAATCAAATTATTTTAGAATTTAACACTATAAGGTATTATATGGAAAATGTGAATTCAGAATAATTTTTGTTGTCATCTGCTAGACCACAACCCTGAAGTTAAATGGTTGTTCCCCAACCATACATGTAGCTCTATAAATTAAGGCACCCTTAAATTTGTATCCTGAGTGAAGATGTCTGTCCTGTGGGTTTCATCTGACTTTTATTTATTTATCTCCTTTGAATGGTTTATAATTTGTCAATGTTAACTAAGTTTTCGTTTTTATGTTCTTTTTCGAGATACGTGTACTATTTTAAGTAGTATGTCAACTATAGGTGATGCATTATTTTGATTTAAGGTGTTTCAGAATTCATCTGACCTTGACCTAATTTACATGGCTCCTTTGAAAACATTAGGTGTCTGTGATAAAGTACGTTACTAAGATACAATTAGCAACATATCAACAATATTTTGAAAATGAACTGGTTGTAAGCTGTATAAAAGTACGTTAGTCTGACCTTCATCCTATTTGAATGGTTTTAGTACATATTTAGCCGTTGGTTACTCCTTTGAGGGATGTCAAATTTTGCTTTTTTATCATCCTACGACTCCGATATAAAATCTGCATGTTTATTTCAAAAATGGCTAATGTGGTGATTCTTTTTGGAGATTATAATATGTTCTTTTGCATCATATCTATCGTACTCGGGAGTAGGTTGTTTTTGTTTTTAAACCATTATGATTGACCAACACAAAATTATGATTGTTTTCATACTGTAGAATTGCTTGTTTAATTGGAGTATATTTACTGGGAGGTATGGCATATCAAAAGATAAATGGAGCTACAGGCAAAGAAATAATACCTAATTATCCGTTCTGGTCAGCCGTGGGCTCCTCAATAAAGGTATGTACTTTATATTTGGATATTCAAAGCCTTTAGGTCTCGATATTTGCTACTGTCGCTGCACTTTCAATCCCCAAAAATATCAGCAGCCAAGTAGCAATTACTGCGGTATTTATGAATCTACTGTAGATTTCGAATAAAACCACCTCGGTCTAAGTTTTTGCTCTAAACCATTCATTTTTTTTTTCAAACTTTCCTATCTTGAGCAATGTTAATGAATTTTATAATAATCTTTTTTTCATAATAATAATCAGATACGCGTGGTGTGCACACAATTGTTATCGTTCGTATTTATGAAATATAATTGTCATTATAAATTTTGATACATCGGTGGAACGTCCTCTCGTGTAGTAGTTTTTTCGGAACGTAGCAATCGACAATTTCTAAAAAATAATGGTACAAATATATATAAAAAAAAGAATATGTGGTATGATTGCCAATGAGACAACTCCCCACAAGCGACCAAATGAGACAGAAATTAACAACTATTATAGATCACTGTACGGCCTTCACAAAAGAGAAAAGCACACACCGCATAGTCAGCTATAAAAGGTCCCGAAATGACAAATGTAAAACAATACAAACGAGAAAACTAACGGCATAGATTATATAATGATATATAGTTTATACAAAACAAATTAATACTTGTATACAAAACAAAGCTTGAAGATAAAAAATGAATAAAATAGGACTGTATATTCATGAGACAAGGTGATGGTATTGATGAAGTACTATATTTTATTCAGATAGTAAACGTCCAATATTAGTTCTTATTCAGATACAGGTACAGTTATACATATGTGGAGTGGTCCGTGCAATAATTGAGATTATGATAAATAAAATTCACTAATGTGTAAAATTTAAAAAAAAACTAACTATATAACTTTATATAATGTATGGTATTTCTTGTAGGCTGGGGTAGTTTATGTCTTTACATGTGGAAGAAAATCTGAATACGACGAAATTGACGAAAAACAAAGAATAAACCAACAACCACAACAAATCTAAATATATTGACTCATAGAATGTCGTTCTCTGTGTGAACTGTTTATTCTTGTTTATAAAATGACTACTGTGTGTAAATGACATAATAAAAGATAATAACGAAATTATGTGAATATTGTTCTATAATAGTCAATTTGAACATAACCCCAGATATGTTTACTGTACGTTTGTTTCATATACAAATCTCCATCTCGAATTACTGTCATGTTTTATGTTTTTCGTACGAAAATGTCAGTTCTATAAATGGTAATATGATGATGTTTAAGTGGAGAGAGAAGCCAGCTTGTACTTCAACTTTCACGTTGTGACGACTTATAATAACTTCTATTTTACGGATATTACAGGATAAGAAGAAATAAAATCCCCAAAAGTGGGTCATATTGAAATATATTTATCATAAGTCTGGTTCCAGTGCGTACAGTGTCAGTATAACACATTTCAAATGTTTTTTTTTCTATTCTCTGTCTAAATTTGTCATCTGCTATTTAAATATCTGCAAAAGAAACTTTTTTGGAATGTTTTATGATAACATAAAAATATAACTTCTTTATTATTCTACGCATCAGTTTTTTTCCTTTTCTACAAACTAAATTCAATCGAATTATATTGAATGCATGTCTATCCTCTTCTCGATACTATAGATCAGACAACAGTTACATTGTATCTGCAAATGAATGTGGAGATATATAGTGAATATATTATATGTAAGGTGTGACCGAGGCTTAAAATGTAAATTAGCACGTTTCTTGCATAACATTGAAGTTAAAAGAAAATTCAAAACATTTGGTGAAAAAAGTAAGTGAATAACCTTTTATCATGTTTATGCTTTTACCAACAAATATAAAAATTACAACAATATAAACTTGTTAACAGTGAATTTACGTGTTGGAAACCAAAATCACAACAGAAAAATATTAATATTACACCAAAAGGAGTAGTTATATCACATAAATGAAGAAATGAGTCTATCGTGTAACTGTGGTTACCATTTACAGTACAATATTTGACACATAATGACATGTTATTAAGCTGGTATTCGGCCAACTTCTACACTTTGTTCATAGTTTGAGTGTAGCGTAATACAAACGGATTCCATTTAGAATTAAATGTTTGGTTGTTTGAACTCATTTGAAAGTACCAAACATATCAATCTTCGCAGTTAAGCATAAACAAAATGTCATACTGCTATCGGCAACAGGGTAGACAAAAAGGGTATAAAGATGAAACATATATTAATATGGTGATATATCATAAACGTACGTTCCTGTTACAAAAAACAACACGACGCTGGCGGTTATTTTTCTAACCTTTGAAAATCAAATTTAAGAAGTATTTTTCAGTACAATTTATTTATTATTATACAGAATAAAAAATATATGGAAGTTTTTACTCTTGAGCACCATTTTATTGGCCACGAAGAGAAAAAAATAAAGAAATTTTTGCTTAATAACCCAATATTTTTTTATCGACATGGAAACATGAGATACTAAGTATCGCACCCCAATAAATACATGTTTCAATATATTCTTGTATATGCACACTGGGTTTGTTGAAATAAGTTGCTATTTCAAACTGATTGGTTACATTAAGCTGACATTTTAACAATTATAAAGAATAGCAATCCTTAATTATCATTTTTACGGGGTTTACCAGTCCATTCAATCGTCAATAACGTATTTGACTTTCATGTTTTCATCTGAAAGGCATTGGTCGAACGGTCATTTAAGTATTAATTTGCACATAGACGGCTAACTCGAATAATTCAGCGCCCTCTATCGGTCAGCATCCTCTCGGTTCCAGTCCATCAAACCCTCTCTTAAAACATTACATGCATAATTAAATTTGAAATCTTCCTTTTTCGAGCTACAGGTGGTATTATCTGAATTACAACTGGTATTTGTGTTGCCAGCAGGATTTCCTTCTAAAAGATGTTCGAAATGCTTGTACTGGCAAGTGTCTTTATGCTTTTGTCGGCACCTTCCATCTATGGCAAATGTTTTCGGACAGCCAGGGTATCCACATTTAATTCTATTGTCATTTTCAGGCTGATCTTTTCCAACTTGATCAAACTTGAACTCTTCGGTTGCAATGAAATCCTTAACAATGTCATTGGCAAGCTTATCCAGAAAGTATTTTTTTTCTGTATCGTCTTTTCCAACTATTGCATCAAAGTCATCTAATGATGTTAGCCCAAGAATCTGCAGTGCTGCTAACAGAATGTGACCTTTCGTTACAAACCTTAAAAACTCCCGACAATCATTCACTGCATTCTTAACCTACAAATAATAAAAAAATAAATAAAGATGCAATCAGGAGGAAAATTTTGACCCATTTCTTTAAATACATGTATGCATGAAAAATTTGTCGTCATTAAGCAATTATCTAGACTGTTAAGAAAGGCTGTATAATACCATATATGTTGTAGGGGTGTTTTAAAGTATTTTCTCGAGCATTTACACTGAATCTACTTCTTTATTATTTTTCTCCATAGCATAGCTAAACTACATTTCATAATGCATGCCAATAAGTCGATATTATATTATATTCAAGCACATTTCGTTTTTATTCGTATGTCATGGTATGGTAATGAAAACTACAGAATGTGAAATTTTTTCGTTTAAGTAATTTCACATTGATAACAAATTTTGCAGTCGTATAAAAATGGATATGAACTAATTATTTGTGATTTGATAATATCATGACAATGCATATATCAATAAATCAAGTTAATAAACAAAAATAAAAATAACCACACACTGATTAATGTACGAACCTCTGAATTAACGCCACGTCTGTCGAATTGATTCCTCAGCTGAAACAGAGTTCCCTTTTCTCCTGATGAAGATCCTTTATACAAAAGGTTGTATGATTCCTGAAAAAAAGATAATCATGAAATAAATTCTCATATTGTTAGTTTCTGAAAAAACACATAGACATATATTTGTTTACTTTTAATATAATTAGATTTATCTTTTGAACAATTGAATGGTATTTCTTACATGTACATTGTACCTGTTAATTAGCAATTACAATTTAATAAAGTTCATAAATGTAGATTACAATTAAAAGATATTATTTTTATGGTTGAAAGTACATCTCTTTTATGTTTATATTAATAAAATCAAAAATACTTGCAATGGTTGTTCCAAAATTAAACTGTTCAAGCAATCTTTCTTGAATAATCATCACTGTCAAATTTTAACAAGTGCCTTTCTTCCCCCCTACATTTAATTAATTCTGGAAAAGCCTTAATACAATTTCATAGTTTGACTTGCACCTACCTGTAAAGATATAACATGACCGTGCCAATCTTCACTTTTCCAAGTAAAGCCATCCAACCTATCTTCAGCTGTGATAGCATCAAGCCTTGCACGACTAGCTGCTTCTCCCCTCTCAACACTAAGAGCGTCACCACCAAGTAAAATAGGCATCATTTTACCGTCTTTTGTTCTTGGTACATACTGTTGAAGGTGCTCAACCACTTGTATCATCTGCTCTGTTATGTTTTCATCTTTTTCTAGTATACCCAAGGGAATCTGAAATGAAATTATGACAAATATGTAATAAAAGAAGTGTTATTGGTATTACAACCTTTAAAAGAAATGTCAGTACTAAAAATCAAATTGAATTTAATTCACAGAAGCAGATATAAACAAGTTTTGGTAAGATGACCTATAGTTGTTAAATTCTGTGTCATTTGGTCTCATGTTGAAAGTTGTCTCATTGGCAATCATACCACATCTTCTTTCCAATATGTCAAAAATAAAATTACATATATCATGTTTATATATAAATGCATATTCATTTAAAGTTTTTACCCCTGTATAATCATGCTGTTTAATCAATGTCCTTTATTTTAATGCATACATATACTTGAATTACATGTACTTACAACATTACTCTTTTCTGCTGACAACTTTGAATATGGGTGCTGTATGTGGAACTCAACTAAGTCTTGGCTATCTTTAAGTGTTGGTACAAATTCAACTAATGCTCTTTTGATCAATGTTCTGAAATTTGAATGCAATGCTTCATAGTCTTCATGGTTTGGTATAAAGGCTTCATTGTGAATAGACAAAATGTCTGCTTGTGGATGGAGAGCATCTTTGGTGTTGTCCGTAATTCTATGTTGAACTGCTATTGAATGGACAAGATTGTGAGTTTTGTTGCTGGTTTCCAGTGTTTTATGTCTAGTCTTTTGTCGACAATTTAAGTTGTCCATCACTATTTCAAAGGAGGTGTTTCCAGAAATTGCTTCATCAGCAGTTGTAGTGAATGGTGAATCCATATCTGAAAAAGAATAATTGTTTTATATATTTCAACTCTATATTATTAGAAATGGAGTTTCATAAAAATGACAATATAGATTGAATAGTTTATGTACCTTTAATCATGTCTATGTCATCTGTTTAAGGAAATTAAAAAAAAAATAAAAAAAATAAAGTAATATGGATATAATCAATCATTGAAGAAGAAAATTTCTTTGCCAATTCATTTACAGTTGTTAAGCATATTTTGATAAAGATCAATTTGTAGAAATTCAAATTATATATATATATAGTAAACAGGTGGAAAAACCAAAATATCATACCTGGACTAGTGTTATCCTGGAGTATAAAATTTCCTGGAGTTTTCTGTAAGGACGTATCCATGTGTACGTCACTGTCAGCTGCAGAGGTTGAAATTGGTTCAGCTGTGTAGATAACTGGTGATTCCTCAATGCATGTATACGGTGTATTAGGAGTCACTAGCTCGTTGTCTGTTTCAACTGTGTGGGCATAACAGTGATCACCTTCAAAGTGATAAAAAAAGTAATATGTTTAAAAAATCAAAAGTGAGTTCATGTAACTGACTTTAAAATGCTTAGTTTTTACAGCACATTTCAGTCAGTATGTATCTAATGATATCTTTGGTTAGCTTGCTTGTTAGCTGAACCGTGAAGTCATTGTTAGGTAAGGTAAACTTCCCTCCTTTAATAGTAGCTTAGTCCTACAGAGAGATAGATTTTTTATCTGTTGGGCTAGTCTACTATTAAAGGAGGGAAGTTTACCTTACCTAACAATGACTTCACGGTTCAACTAACAGGCAAGCTAACCAAAGATATTACCATTAGCTACATACTGACTGAAATGTGCTGTAAGTCAAAAATTAATGCAAGCATGCGTTATTTACTATTGAGAATCCCAAAAAATCCAAATATCATACCTGGACTAGTGTTATCCTGGAGTATAAAGTTTCCTGGAGTTTTCTGTAAGGATGTATCCATGTGTACCTCACTGTCAGCTGCAGAGGTTGAAATTGGTTCAGCTGTGTAGATAACTGGTGATTCCTCACTGCATGTATACGGTGTACTAGGAGTCACTAGCTCGTTGTCTGTTTCAACTGTGTGGGCATAACAGTGATCACCTTCAAAGTGATAAAAAAAGTAATATATTTAAAAAATCAAAAGTGAATTCATGTAACTGACTTAAAAATACTTAAGTACCTTGATCAAAAATTAATGCAAGCATGCATTATTTACTATAGTGAAACACTGAATAGGTGGCATAAATATATTAAAGATCTATTTAATTAATTATATAAAAAAAAATAGCAAAAATTTCTAAATATGATTTTAACCCATCTTTTTTGTTAAATTGCCCATTTTTTTTTTGGAAATCTAAATAACTGACAGATTGAAGTTTGAAGTTAAAAAAAATCATTCAGTACACACATGACACATATGATTTATATATTGGGTAAAAATAATGAACATAATGAATTAAAAAGAAACATTAATTTCAACATAAATGTATTTCATTCTTCTCAATTTTATGACTAATTAAAAATATTCATAATGACGAATGACTTGAAACATTTTAATATTTGAATGCTTACTTGATGATAAGTCTTGTCTGCTAGTGTCCTGGTTGTGTTGATCAGAAACTGCCTTTGCCCAGTTCTTAACAGGGATATCAAAGGATTCACATATCTGATCTATCCGACTTAGTGTGGACTTGTAAGAGGTGGAAAAGCCTGCTCTGTTAAATGTACTGTACACCTATAGAAAATACATGTAAATAGTTTATTAATTAAAACAGTTTATCCTACATGTATATCCATTTTAACAAGAATGCATCTACATACATGTATATGAATATATTTTTTTTTTTTTAAATTTAATAACTATGGGCAATACTGTATAAGACAGCTGCTACATGTAACTGTTAATATGATACATATACTTTATTCAGTATAGGTTTGTCTCACTGTTGAAGGCTTTTTGGTAACCTAGGTTTACCATTTCTCATCATCAGGGCATTGGTAAATTAGTATTATATAAAATTGAACATCTCCTTTCTTCTATAATAAAACATTTTATGTAGGTTCTCGCAATTTGAAAGTAATAATCATACATGTACAGTACCTACTAGTTGTCTCATTGGCAATCATATCAATCTTTTTTTTTTAATAACACTGTTATTCTTTTTCCAAACTTCATTCAAATAATGTACACAGTCATGAATCTTTATTGTACATGTACACTGTATATAAATGAAAATGTTATCTAAATTTGGTCAAATGTTGAATACATTATATATATATTTAATACATGTAAGTATACATGTACATTAATTAAAAACATAATTACCCTTGTCCTAACATGTCCTCTAAACATAAATACACTATTTATGGACTGAACAGCATTCATCTGATGGTTTCTGTTGAACAGTAAAACTGCCATACTGGAAACCACTCTTGGTGTTTCTTTTTTCTTTTTAAGGCTGCCGGCCACTATGTTCAGGATCTCAAGTGTAAGTGGACAGTTTCTTTCCAACTCTTGATTGGCCGACTTCCAAGAAAATCTTGAAATGTTGCTTCCTCTGAAAGTTGACTCTTTGTTTTTACATAATGCCTGCACCTCTCGAGAAATATTCTTCTTGACAGTATTGACAAGTTCCTTTTTAGCATCTTCTATTGTCAACAGATGATTCAGTGCTGTTTTGTATTGCTTTTGGACAATGGAACGACATGCCAATTTACCAGGTCCTTTTAAGTCTGTTTTCCTTGAGCTGCCCTTAAACTGTAAATGTACCTGAAATTGAAACGCAAATATAAACATTGCTTCATATACATCATAGTAAAGTAATCGTTATTTAAAGTCAGGTTTCATATACATAATATACAAAATGTACACTACATTAACCAGAAACATGCCTAATCTAAATCAATTTTTATGCATATATGAAATAAATGAATCATGGAAGGGACACACATCTTGTATGAACAAAATATACATGTACTGATGTACAAAATTTAAACATTCTAGAAGCTAGCCTGCATATTGAACTCAATGTAAAATGTAGTCATGTTAAGTCTATAATTTTGAAATTACATCAAACTCATCTTTTCATAAGGGAAATCAATATGAATATATATTCTTTTTATTAACAGATTTTAACATGTGCACACACATGTGCATTGTACAGACAGTACAAGTACATGTACATATGTATATATATATATCAAATACAATATTGAATTATTTTATTTAGAAAATAAAGGGTTGAAGTCTTACCTTAGGCTTAACTTTAGGACCAGGTGACTGTGTAACTTGTGGTGTTGGTTTCTCATCTAGAGATTTACATGTAGATGTAAACTGGAGCCTCCTCCTATTCTTCTTTGGGGTCTTTGTTGATGCTTTTCTTTTAGCTTTTGGTGTACAACCAGACTTTGATGGCGTGAAAATATTCCTTTGCCTCTTCCTTGCTGTTGAGCCTAAACATGCTAAAGCTGGTGTTAGTGATGGAAGTGGTAGTTCTGTATCTTCGTTTATCTGTTCATCAGCATCAAATTGTTCTCTACTGACTGACAAATTTGTACTCAAATTAATAAAATTTGTTGATGTTGATGCTTTTAACTTGTCACATAAGTTTCTACATTTGTTCAAACTCACATATGTGGCTTTCAGACTGTTAAAACACTGACTGCAAACGAAAAAACTTGTCTCATCATATCCGATAGCATTCCTGAGCTTCACCTCGTCTACTTCGTAACAAAAAGCCAATGTTTTAATTAGATCAACGTCTTTATGTTGTTTTCCTACACTTCTTCTTCGTTCCTCTTTAAGATTTTCTACATTGAAAACATGCGTACAATGTACACAACACGTTTCTGAATGCTCCATTGATCATGTTGGTAAATATTCCTTTCGCTCCGCCTTTTTTTTGCGCCAATTTTGATTAATTCTATACCCACAATTCATAGCGTTATTTAAATTTCCGGTTGAAGGATTTAATAGGTGAATGCATCCAGGCGTTAATGTAGCGATCGATAGTGAGTCGGAATATAACGACTGGATTATTCGGGTTAATAGACGGCTGCTGTTGTCCGAAGTACTACCCAATAGTAAAAACGTATTTCCAAGAGGAACATCTAGTTTAAAATTCAATATCAGCACTCCTGATTTCTTTCAATCAGACAGGAGGTGATATTCCAAAAAAGTTCTAAAAGCCTAGTGAAATTCAAATATAACAAAGTTTGAATAATTTGATAAAGGAAATTATCAACAGTTTCCCAGTTGTTAATAGCATCAAAATGTCAAGGATTTCCAAATTTCGGTTGAAGACAATTTAAAAAATAAAATTGAAAACTGTTTAAGTAAACTTTCCATCGAAGAATTGAATAAGACTTCGGTTAACAGTGACACCTGGTGTATGCATATTTCGGTAAAGTATTAAGAACAAAATGTACACCCCATATTGAAAAGCTGATAACTCTCCCTCGTCCATCTTGTTCGATGACTATGGACAACGAGGATAATCATGTTGATTGGTATAGAAAGCTACACCAGACCACACAATGAGATGTTACAATGATAGTGAACATGCATTTAGCGTGGCAATATTCTTTTACAGGAAATCAAAAATAACTTTCCCATATTTGAACCCGGCACACCATAACAGACATTTCGTCACATACTTAGCAAGAACAACAAATGTACTTATTATTTTTTTTTCGTTCTGCTAAATATTTCCAAGTAGAAGTAAAGTAAGCAACAATCAATCAGCATATTTATCTTGTTAAGCAGAAATACGCACACAGAAAATTTGATACCCTATAACAGTTATGAATAAATTGAGCAGAATCAGTCAAAGATCTACCATCACGTGGCATTTTACAGGAGTATGAAGAAAGATTGGTCAATTGTGAGTTCAAAAAATAAATAAGATATATAGTACGACATGTCTTCCCGATGGTCGTTTACGTAAGCTATATAAAAAAAGAAGATGTGGTTTGATTACCAATGAGACAACTCTTCATAAGAAATCAAATGACACCAACATTAACAAAGTAACTATTGGTCACCGTACGGCCTTCAACAATGAGCAAAGCACATTTAAAAAGATCGAATAGTCGGCTACAATAATCACCGAAATAACACATGTAAAACAATTCACACAAAAGCACTAATGGCCTAATCAATGTACAAAAAATGAACGAAAAACAAATATGTAACACAGCAACAAACGACAACCACTGCATTACAGGCGCCGGACTTGGGACAGGCACATATATACTGAATATGTTGGGGTTAAACATCTTAGTGAGATCCCCACCCTCCTTTTATCTGTGAAATCGGTGTAACAGTACAACATGAAATACATCTAACAAAAACACAGAATAGACGTGGCCGGGTACTTGTGTATCCCAATAACAAAAAGACACCAAGTACATATCTAAGAATACTCGCAATTTCTGGAAGCTAGTTCACATCCAATAACAACTATAATAAAACAAATCAGGCATCTAAGACTAAATAATTCATCAGTGCACATCCAAAATCCAAAGAATTTAGTGCAAAGACTTCATAAACCGTCAGAGAAAAACATGACATTGTGTAATGCCAAGATACACAAAATATGTAGTTTGCTTTTGATTTACTGATAATAAAATCAATATTAATACCAATGAAAATAATATTTAAAGATCTAATTACAGTGTTGAATTGGTAACCTTTTAGAATACGTTTATTTCAAGTATTGATAAGTTTACTAGAATCGTTTCTAAATTTCCAGGCACGGTAAACAACATTTTCGTAAAAATGAGGATGTGCTATCCTGTTTAGCATGTACATATATCGGTTAAAGAAAACAACTGAGGGTATCAGTCAGATCATGGAAGTAATATTACTTCCATGGTCAGATTTAATGTATGACATATGCATAGGTAATTGTCATGAATAAACATGTAATATTTGACACTGAACGTCATTCATCCATCAACCATACAAACTGTGATTACTAGTCATAGGACAAAAGTGAGCTCCCATTAAAAAAATGTCCCATCATTTCAACTAAAATCGATATTTTTCAAAAAATGATTACCAAGTAACTCTATGAGCGATGTTTATAAAATAAGATGCAAAAATGTCTGAAGTTTAATTGTTTATTTGGCTATAAATTTGGTGAGGTGCGTTTTTATTATCTAATTGGTTAAACACAAATGCAAATTTTTACAATTTTAATTTGGTTAAAATACGTAGCAAACTTTTCAAGAACTATTTTTCTTTTTGCTCACCTCGTCATAAATTTGACATAAGAATGACTTATATCATGGCCAAATAAACAATAAAGCTTCAGACATTTCTGCATCTTTTGGTATCTATTTTATAAAAATCGCTGATACAGTTACTTGGTAATAACTTTTTGAAAAATATTGATTTTAGTTGAAATGATAGGGCATTTTTTTAGTAGGAACTCACTTTTGTCCAACGACTAGTATATCTTTCAAAAAATTATAAAGCAATGTTTCGGGGTTGTTTTTTTTTTTTATCAAATATAATGTGTATGGTTATTAATACTTTTTTCCCACCCCCCGAATTATATACGATATAAAGGCAAAGTAAAAGGGCACTATTTCGAATTTTGTTGAAAGTGTTTACGCATTTAGAACGTGTTGAGTATCGTCTAAATAGCGACAAATATATACACAGTTATAGTCAAATAAAAAGTTGTGAAATATGTCTATAAATAAATGAAATATTTCAAAAGCAGCAAAGAGTATGATTTTTTTCTATTTGAATTACCAATTTATCAAAAATGCGTCCATATAATTTAGTTTAAAAAAAATAATTGTACTCTGTTTTAAACTGTTGAGATGTACCTTGATTTAATTTCATACAATTGTCTATGAACATTTAGGTTATCCTTCAACGTATTCACGTCAAGAGAATTTTTATACAATGTAGAATCATCTGTATATAAATCTTTACACAAAGAGGCAACACATATGATAGTTTAGTTGGATTAAAAGAGGGTTTCGGATATAGCCTTGTTATACGCCAGATTTTATGTCTCAAATTCATAATTCATTCATTCATGTGTTTTCAATCTGAACTTTTTTTTAGGTTTGTTTAAATATAAAGACTCGAACCAGTCGGGATTATTTCTAGAGATTTCCAACTTTTTCAGCGTAGAGCAAATTGCGTTTACTGTGTTTTATCATTTGAAAAAGTGAAAAAAGAACAATGTTGTACGTACATATGACAAAGTGAAAAAAAGAACAATGTACATACATTGTATATTTGACAAAGAAAATAAGAACAATGTTGTGTATGACAAAAAGCAAAAAGTGCAATGTTAAATTATTAAGAACAAAAAGTACAATGTTGTATATGACAGAAAGAAAAAAAAGAACAATGTTGTTTATGGCAAATAGGGGGAAAGAACAATGTATTACTTTGGGATATCATAAGGCATATTTTGTTAACAGTGAAAAACAAAAAGGTAAAACATGCTACACAGAAGAACAAGTGATCAGTATGCTGGAGTTTCTTATTGACAACATATTTGTTGAGTTTGGAGGTAGACTTTTTCAACAAATTGTCGGCATCCCTATGGCAAAAAAAAATGTGCGCCTCTCCTTGCTGACCTTTTCCTTTTTTCATATGAATCGGAGTTCCTTCAGACACTTGTCAAAAGCAAGAGGATCAAAGAAACCAGATAATTTAATTTTACTTTCAGATATATTGATGATGTTCTTTCCATAAACAATCCGAACTTTTCTGATTAGGTCCCATTAATATATCCCCAGAACTAGAAATTAAGGAAACAACAGACACAGCTTCCTTCGCCTCATTTTTAGACTTATATCTCGAATTTGACTTACACAGTCATCTTAGTACCAGAATCTATGACAAACGAGACGATTTTAATTTTGAAATTATAAATTTCCCCAACCTTAGTAGCAATATATCAACTTCACCTACATATAGAATATACATTTCCAAACTTATTCGATATTCAAGAGCTTGAAGCTCCTACTCAGACTTTGTAAAACGTCATCAGTGTCTGAGCAGAAAGTTGATGAACCAGGGGTATTGTCAAAGAACGTCTCGTCCTTTTTCTAAAAAAAAAAGTGCATCGGAAGGTACCAAGACCTTGTTGATAAATATTCCGTATCAACTTCGATAAATATTCCGTATCAACTTCACAAATAATACATGATGGTCTTGATGTATAGATTCTGCGTACTGACGGTTCATCATCTTAACAACGTGTTACATTGTTTTTTATTTGTCTTTGTTCTATTATTTATATTACTTTTACTGTTGGATTGTTTTCTGTGATATCCATTAACGTGGATCGGTACTTATACATCCCGTCAATGTGTTTGTATTATCTTTCATTTTTGCTGGTGTGTTTTCTATATGCGACTTTTTGTGTTTCGTTGGTTCTTATAACGTGACTCTGCACTTTAAAAGATCCTGTCAGTATGTTATTGTTCTATAATATGTCATTATGTTTTATTATACTTCACGTTAAAATGCCATATTTTGATTGGCTAATACGAGGGTGTCATTTTACTCTATCACATAGCTGAGAGGGTGACAATTTTTTTGAATGTTACCCTCTCGTCTAAACCAATCAAAAATCGACTATTTAAAGGACAATGGATTGATTTACATCAAGTAGATGAATACAATGCTTAAGTTTTACGTTTTGGATCAAATTTTATTATTTAACTGTCAAAATAAAAAAAAAAAACACATCTTGTTGTTTATTTCTAATACTTGTAACGTTGTAATGTACGTGACGTCATAGAAAATCCTTTTGATATAAAATTAATCTGTAAAAGACAAAAATGGTAGGACGTTCAGTATAATAAATTAAATAACACATAGCTGAGAGGGTGATAGAGCAGATTGGTACCCCTTGAAAAAGCATTGTCAACCTTGGCTTCGCCGCGGTTGACAATGTTTTCTCGGGGTACCAATCTGCTCTATCACCCTCTCAGCTATGTGTTATTTATATAATATTTCTATTATGAGTCCATATAACCCCCCTTGGAAATTCCTGACTACGGGCCTGAAGTTCACGCATCATTGTAAATATAACTGAATTTGATGAGACTCGTTCAAAGTTAAAGGTTTAGCGCTATACAACCAGGTTGAATCCACTATTTTCTACATTTGAAAATGCCTGTTCCAAGTTAGGAATATGGCAGTTGTTGTCCATTCGTTTTTTATGTGTTATGTCATTTGATTTTGCCATGTGATTAGGGACTTTCCGATTTGATTTTCCTTTTGTAATTTTCCTTTTTTGTATATAACAAAGAGGGAAAAGTACACAAACAGAAAAAAAGTTATATTGGTTTTATCTGATTGCTTTTATTAAACTGATGAAATGACTATTTATTTATCAGCTCATCAAACAAATGAGATACACACAGTATTGATCGTACTACTGACCTTGACTTATCGCGATACACAACATATTTTATCAATCAACCTTGAGGGTTTTCATTTCATAGATTTGATCTTGATAATAAGCCCTTCTTTTCTGTTTGATATCTTCTCCAAACAAAAATCATCGGACAATTCTTTCTTACGTATGCATGGCATTACGGTGTCTATTGGTTTAAAAGACTATTTTTACAAATTACATATAGAAGAAGAAGATGCTTTATTTCCATAAAATGGGCTCACAAGGAGCATAATATAATATCATTATACTATTATTCTTTTACAAATATAATAAACACTACAGTATACATATTTACAAACACAAATAAGAAACAACAGTTAACATATATTAGTACATATATATAGTATATATAAAACATTCGTCTCAGGCACACCTCTAGAAAGTTACAAAAATTAATACTGTGGGAAGGCTAAATATATCTAGCTGAACTGCAGGAGGCACCAAGGGACGGTGCTATATGGCATGGTGGGTGCATTTAAAATGTGTATTGGGACATTAATGATATGGTAAGATATTGTAAGAAGTTGCACATAACTGGTATGTCATCCTCGTGCCTGGTGCAGAGGAGTCGGTACTATTTAAAGTGTGACAACTGCAAGAGGCACCAAGGGACAATGCTAATTGACATGCCAAAGTGCACATATTATGAAAAAGATAAAATATTTCTAGTTTAATCAAAAATATCACAAACCGAGAGGTAATAGAACTTATACGATGTGTCCTGTACCCCACCATGCCAACCTCGTGCCTAGTGCAGAAAGCCTGATTAAAATATTTATCTTTCAAGTTATTTGAGGTGCACCTGAGACATATTCTGTCTTGTCGGAAAGTACCCTGATAGCGACCTTGTTTAATTCTTAGTCTGTGAGAAGAAATACGCAATCTAGTTAAATTTGTCCTCTGTTCAGGTGATTGTAATAAAGTAAGATATCTTTCAAGACCAAAATGAGTCTTAAAAGTGCTATAGCTACAAAGCTTCCCATCAGCACAATTGTGCATTTGGTTTATCCACTGTATTTCATAGTGCTGATACAAAAACTATTTAATTAAAATTTTGAATCTAAAGTTGCTTGCAAAGGCTAGACTGTCAACCCCATTAACTTTTTTTTTCAAATAATTTAAAGATACATACCAAGAGGGAATTTTTGATTCAAATAATAGCTTTGACTCTAAATATGCATCTTTTAGTAAGGGAAAGGATGAACCCAAATTTTCAAGTCGGTGCCAGTATCTGATCATAGATTTAATGATATCAAAATGTAAAGGAAATCTCCAAAGTTTTGAAAGAGTGGCAAGGTAATATGCTCTTTTCTCCACACCTAGTTATAATTTACCAAATATCATAAAAATTATGACGATTTAATAAAAAAAATATTTGATGAAGCAACACATGTTAATAGTGATTTTATGTCTTTTGATGATAAACAGAAATTAGTGTTTTTATTTACAGATCATAATAAGATTCGTAGCTTTGCCAAAGCCTGTAATCTTATTTTAAATAGACGTAGAAATGTTTTATACTGTAAATAATGTTAATGTCAATATGTTTTATAATAGATGCATTCTTTATATAATTTTTAATGTTATAGTCTCTTGTAATTCTGTACAGAATGGCTCTCTTTTAATATTTATGTATTTTTACATTTAATGTAATGTTGTATTATATATTATTGCATTGAGAGATGAGACTTAAATAAAATATTGAATTGAAATATGTAATCTGTCTGAAAGAAGTTTTGGATAGGCTTGATCAACTGTAGAAGTCTGAGAATTTATTTTTTTTTTCAAGGGAAAAAAAATAAATTCCGAACTATACAAAATAATGGGTTTAATTGTATGATCAAATACTTGGAGGCTGTTTTTAATATTTGGATTCAGTGACAAAAAGTCCTTTTGTAGCTTGTAGTATGCTTTCAATGCCTTATTGTACAATTCCTTCTGAGCAAAGGAAAAAGATCCTGATGCACTAAATGTTATACCTAAATATTTACAATGTTGAACACAATCTATCAACATGTCATTAAAATAAAAATTATGTTTTATATGCCTGCCTGCTTTGTTAAATACCATCACCTTAGTTTTTTTTAGATTAATTTTCATACACTAATCTTTACAATAGTTATTTAATTGATCAAGTTTACACTGAAGCCCCTTTTCCGAGGCAGAAAAAATGACAATATCGACAGCATATAATAAACAATGAACTGGCTTTGAGTTAACCAAGACTGGATCAGGTGACTTTTCTAGATAATCAGGGAGGTCTTTTATTAAAATTTTCATAAAACATGAAAATTTCAGTCTTCTTTACAATTTCAAAATATGCTTTAATACATAAATCAAACTCGTTAATGCATGGGATTCAAAGTGTAGACTTTGATCAAACATATTGAATATAAAGAGCGAGACATGGAAGAGCCCGCATTGTATATAACCTAGGTAATAATTAAGATATATTTTGTTTTATTTTTAAAATGTCCTGAATATGCTACATGTAATATAAGAAAATTATATTTATAATACAAAAGCATTTCTTTCAGTTATTTGTCAACAAAGAATGTAAAGGAATTACTAATTTAGGAAATTTTAATTTTCATGTATCCCAGTAGTGTAAACAACTGTTTTAAAGAAACTGTCAACATTTATAACTTTATAATTACATTAGATGTATGTTTCATTATAATACTTTATTCTGATTGGCAATTGCATTACTCAATAATTACATTAGATGTATGTTTCATTATAATATTTTATTCTGATTGGCTAACTGCACATCACGTGTTATTCCGTAAGCAGTTGCATTGCTCAATACAACTTTTCACTCATGATATTACGTGCTCCAACAATAAAGTGCACAGGTGAATTAAATAATAAAATATATAGAATTCGTGTTTTCATGATCATAGCTAAAAAATGTAATTATAAGTATTGAATGCCTCTTTGTAACTTTATAGGGTTGTAAAAGCGTTGACCGTGCGTACATTTTTAGAATGAAGCGCTTCCGTGCTTCATACAAAATATACTTCGGTCAACGCTTTTACACCACAATAAATTTTCAAAAAGAAGCATTCAATTCTTAAATAAAACTTTTCATTCATGATAACACGTGGTCCCACAATAAAGTGCACATGTGAATTAGATAAATCAATTATAAAATCGTGTTAAACTTTTCATGATCATAGCTAAACATGTAACTATAAGTATTGAATGCTTCTTTTTGTAACTTCATATGGTTGTAAAAGCGTTGACCGTGCGCACATTTTTACTGGAATGAAGCGCTTTATACAAAAATGTACTTCGGTCAACGCTTTTACACTCCAATGAAGTTACAAAAAGAAGCATTCAATTCTTAAAATAACTAAACATGGTGCCAGCATCGGCAATACAATCTGAACGCAAATTACTGTTCCAAACACCTGATTTCTGCACTTGGCTGAAATTTCGTATTTTAGCAGTTGATAAATCGAGCTATATCTTTACAGTCTGGGTAATTATGATAAATATAGTTTATGCATGTCACAGGTATATATATATATATAGTGAAACAATATTCACTTCTCATATCAATTAAAGATAAATTTTGCTTTATCAAATCACATGTCAAACATCACGTTAATCTATTAAAATGGACATTTTAGGGAAAACTAAATATTCATAATTGCAAAAATGAATGTCAAATTGAGCTATCTTCAAAGGAAAAATTCTTTAATGCATTAAACGTTTGCTGAGAAGTGGAACAACTGCAACTTTCGTTATCCGTAAATTGTATGAAGATGACTGACTATTCATTATTTTGCCTTTTATTGATTGTTTCACTATTGACAGCAAGATGTTATGGGTTTACTTGTGTTAAGGTAAACTCATGTAAATGTAAACTAGATGATGGGACTGTCATCGACTTATCACCGCTGGGGTTGACGAGCGGAAACCCGAAGTAAGTTGAAATTAATCCTGCAGTAAGTTTTGATACGACTGACAACTTGATATTTTTTCATGTATCCGATTACCATTTCTTCAAATGGTATTTCGTTAGAGAGTTTTGAAGACAAAATATTTTGAAATCAATAACACAAAAATTAAGCAACGTGATAGCAGGTCCATGCTAAAAGATCAAATTGCTCCTCACCCGATGGTTGGCCGGATTGCTTTATTTGTTATAGTTCTGAATAAGTACGAAAAAGTTGTCTTTTACATTCAGCACACAAAAATAAACCAAAGAGGACAGCAGAAAACTGGCGAGTGGACTACTGTCTACAATTTTATAATTGACACATGTGATATGACTTTTCTGAATCTTTTTCTGAAAATAAATCAAAGGAAATAATTTTTTTTATAAAGAATGGAAATGGGGAACATGTCAAAGAGACAACAACCCGACCAAAGAGCAAAACACAAAAAAAGCTCAGTGAAAATGGAGTTTGTCAGCTTATTGTTTTTGTTGTGATTCTATCCGGTTACAAACATGTTCATCGTCAATACCAAAAGGCGAAAAACATCATTAGGGACCTGTTATAAAATGACATCCGTGAAATAGATTTGAAAAAATCGCTAAGTTTTCTTTTTACAGCGGATGGCAGTAAGGGCATTCCGGTGTATTGTTATTGCCTAGATTTTGATTACGTAATATTCGTTTGTATAAACATGCTGAATACGCAGAAATCATCGAGTGCAAAATAACAATCCTTATATTATCGCTTATTATTAATTCATTTCTTCATTGAATACTCGTCAAATGCTTTTTAAAGAAGACAAATTTATAACATTAAAATGTTTTGTTATAAATATATATATACATATAAGTTAAAAAAAAAACACATATTATTATCTTTGCACACGCATGCGGGAGAATAACTCAAGAACGTTTGCAATCTTAAGGAACAATAACTCTGCATGGGAGATTAAACTTTTTTTGCGGGAAAATATGAAAGCCTTCTCAAATCCAATCTATTAGAAAAATCGAATTATTACAGAAGAGTGTCCACCATGTACTTGCACCGCACTATATTAATATAGTAGAATAGAATGATAAACAAATGCATGATCATTATATATACATGTAACTACTATTATTGTATAGCAATATAATATTTCCCACAGAAAGTAACCAAAAGTTAGCGTGCAATAAATTCTAATATTGCACTAGTGCAATAAATCTTCAAAATTCATGACGTCATCAACGACAAATTCTTAGTTTAAACCAATTTTTACTTTTAAATATTATATTGCTATACAATAAAAGGGTTATTGCATGAATATTGGGGAATATTGTCCCTCGTAGAACATATATTGCACTCGCAAGCTCGTGCAATATAAAATTCTACTCGGGACAATATTCCCCAATATTCATGCAATAACCCTATAGTATAATATACAAATTTTAATATAATATATAACAATAAACCAGAATATACTGATTTGTATAACTACAATATACTAGTAATAGTCATTACGGTGAGGATGAATTCCCTGTCATTAATTTATCACCCACGCACTAACTTGTCTCAGAAAAAAAATATATATCTGTACATTAACCTCACGTTCAGGTATAGAGATGTGATTTTATTTACTGGGACAACAGTCTATGGAAAGAGCGAATCGATAAAAACGTTTCTTATATCACATAGCGATATTGTCTCATATAAACGAGTTGCATTGATATCAATTGTAAATATGCAGACATTCCATGCGGAAAATGTTGTTTTCGGCAACGAAAAATTAAAAAAATACGAACTTTAAAACTTACTGCTCAAATATGCACAACAATTGAGTATAAATATGCATTCAGACGTTAGTTAAAAGCAAAAGTTTATGTCCTTGTAAAATTTGATGTGCTGTATTTTTCTTATATACATAAATAAACAAATGCTATTAATTCTAGTATCAATGCGATACTTTTAAAATATCATAGCAGTATTTTTGTTATATCAACATTAGTACTTATTAGTATTAATATTAGACTGCTGTACCCATTTTTTGACAATTTTACCTATTATGTCTGTTTTGTTAACGCATCGTTGTAAATAGAACAGAATTTGATGAGAATGTCATACACGCGAGAGGTTTAGCGCTATAAAACCAGGTTCAATCCACCATTTTCAAAATTTGAAAATGCCAGTGCCAAGTCAGAAATATGACAGTTGTTGTCCTTCCTTTGGTGTGTTTTATCATTTGATTTTGACATTTGATAAGGGACTTTCTGTTTTTGAATTTTCCTCGGAGTTCAGTATTTTAGTGATTTTACTTCTCAGTAGTATTGTATGTAAATATAAGCAGTTTTTAGACCATTGCTAATTTTTTTAATGTCAAATGATGCTATTCAACCATTTTTAGCTAAAACTTTATATCAAATGTTTTATCGAAGAAGATATTGTGTATAGTAATATTTTAGTACATTTAAGTTCTAAATGTTTTATAATATGTGTTATATTTTTAAAGTGTCTCATAAGTCAGTAATTTTAATTGTAATCTTTTAATTTTTAATTGCATATTATGTAATTATGTATTCATTGTGTTTTATATTGGTATGTGACACTATAATAAATTATCCTGATTCTGATTTTGATTCTTAAATTCAAATTGTTTTTGGTATCATCTTTCAAATTTCTTAATTGGTTTTGGAAGCAAAAATAATCAAATAAGGGTTTTATAAACAATGTCGTAATAAAATGGCTAAGTATCAAAATTATTGTTCACACAATTATATAACATCTAGCAAATTTTATAATGAACGTATCGAAATAATATATATCCGATATTCTCCCAACGCACGCATGGAAAACTTTCTTTTTTGGTAACAATGAAACTAACTTGTGCCAAAGATGAATCATACTGTCCTCGTTCAGATTGATTCGACAAAATCTGATCTGTACTTTTGAATCTCGTTTTTTATACAAATTAGACCGTTGGTTTTCCTATTTGAATGGTTTAGTTTAATACTAGTAA